>NC_140966.1:45126441-45266441 GCF_056783735.1 Eptatretus burgeri | reverse complement strand
TTTTCTTGCTCATCTCCAGTGCCATGTGGTCTAAAGTTGTTTCCAGAAACCGCTGTCTTTTTGGGGAACTTTTCAAGAAACTGAACACAGCATTCACAGCGTCTGGAGTGTCTGATGGGAGTGATTTACAGGCATTGGCACGGCTTCGATTCAGTCGGTGAGTGTTACAGTGAACATACAGGGTACGAGGAGAATTCTGCTTTATCCTGGCTAAAACACCAACTTCGTTTGAGGACATGTAAGATTCACCATCGTAACTTTGACTACCGAGCTTTTCCAATTTCAACAATGTGTATTTTAACCTGTTTATAACAGAGCTTGTGCTCTGGCTTCTCTTGTAGTCTTCTCCAGGTAGATAAAGTCAAAAATAAAAATAAAAATCTCGACCTTGCAGTCCTCCAGAATTCAGACACACCGATAGTATCTCTTGGTTGCCATATGCATGTGTAATTTTGTCAGCTATGATAGAGAAGATGGCATTTGGGCTTGCGGGCTTCCAACACTGTCCTTTCAAATGTAGATTTACTGCATCAATTACTTCATTTTGGACAGTTTTTGAAGTGTACCTTATTTTTTTTATTTCCAGTTACCCTGTGCTCTCTCTCAGAAGTGTGTACCTGGCCATCATCTCAAGAATTGCAACAAAGTTGGCTTCTCCAGTCATTCCTGTATCCATGAAGTGGGAGATTTTGTTTATCACACAGGACGACTGCTTCCACAGTACCTTTTAGTATGTGGAGGTTTTATTGATAAAAAAACTTTGTTTGCCATATTTATTAGGTGCGACAGGGATCTTTTAGGATGTTCTTGATGCTGCAAGAGTATCAAACCCATCTGCGGTCTTTATGATCCTGCAGGTTCTGGTGAGACTCTAAGATGACGTAATTTCCTGTTGTTTTAACACGATCCACAAAGGGTTTTTGATTAATACATCAGCATGATTGTGTTTGTCTTTGGTTGCCGAGAAAAGGACACAGAACTTACAAAGGGCCGTAAATCAACGCCCATATTTCTGCAGCCAAGAGTGGTGAAAAAGAAGTATGACAATCTGTTCGAGCTTGCCACGAATGACATTCTGGGTGACAAATGATTGAAAGTTCTTCCCTGGAGAAAAATGGTCCGAAATGTACTTCGCTTTTCTCAAAGTCAATAAGGTTGTCCCACAACACATCACCTTTCAAAATGTCACCGACATCATAGAGAACAAGTGATGGATCCATCCATTGGGACCATACTCTGTGCAGAGTGTTGGTGCTGCCTGAGCAGTCTCCTTGGCTATTGGGCACAATCCTGGACGGGTCGGCACTTCGACACAGGATACCAGCAAGCACGGATACTCATTTTGTCGACCTCGGAAGGATGACAGCAGAGTCAACCCCACCTGGTATTAATTCAATAGCCAAGTAGGATTTGAACTCAGACTCCAAGGATCCCAAGCAGATCACCCTAACCATTAAGCCAACACCAGGCACACTGATGGATGATTGTCTCCTTACAGTTTGTCTGTCCTTGGTTGGTTGACTCTGGCTTCTTGGTTGCTCCCCTATGATTTATCTGTTCCAGGATGATTGACTGGACATTGGTGGCCTCCTTTGGGTTTATCTGTCCATGGATCCTGGTGGCCTCCTTGTGGCTAGGTTGTCCCTCATTGGTTGATTTGGGGATCTTTGTGTTTTGGGATGGTTGGTGGACCTCAGGATTTTGGTTCTCCAGTGCTATTTGATCGTGGCCCAAAGTGTTCAGATCTGGTGTGTAAACGGTTTAAAATTAAATAATTATGGAACTCAGAATTCAAATTTTGCAAACAAAACGATGGTACACCGCATTGGACTCCATAAAGTTACTTCTGCCAAAAACTACAAGATTAATACTTTCAGATCGACCAGATTATGTAATTATGTAATTAACTTGTTGTTCGTCCTTCATCCTTCTGAAGAACCCATTAACAAGCCCAGCTTGAGTGCAAAAGGCTTTCTGTGCGAATTAACGAATATTGTAATCATCACTTGATTCCTTGAGCCACTGCTCGTTCTTGCTTGTTTAATGAAACCAAACTTCCAAAGAATTTCCTCTTTATGCCTTTTCCTCCACTTGGGTCCCATATTATGTTTTCAGTAAGAGATGCTCAAAAATATTGTTACGGATCTGGAAACCATTTGCATTCAACTTACAGGTCCCAAAAGTCAGTTATCCCGTTAAGTGCGCGTGTTGTCAGATCCCTTTCCTTTTGTCTAGTGGGAGAATCAAAAACGTGCGTTGCGACTTCTTTTAGTTCGGTTATTAAATCTTTACATCTAACAATCAACAAGTCATCTGCATGACACCTCGGCCCGTCACGATCCACCGCCAACCGGCTGCACCACCAATGTACCTTTGCAGCGTTATACCGTTACTCATCAAGTTTGACCCCGCGTGGAAAGAGTGGTTGGGGTTTCCCGGCAGGGGCCAAGGCCCCGCCCTGGAAAGGTGGGCCGCAGGACCATGTCCAATGAGGGGTGGACAGTGAGGCATTTTTCGCCAAGAACCCCTCCCCGTGGTTGGAGGAGATACATCTCCGAGACTCTCTGAGTAAGGAGGAGTTTTTCACGGTGGTTGGGTCAGGCAGTTTTTGTTCACGGTGGCTGTGAGCAGTCTGGTTCGTTCTTCATGGTGGCTGTTACTTGGAGAGGAGTTCTGTGGACCCCGACTATTCGCCACGAGAGCTCTGCCACGAGCCACGAGTCCCACACGTGCGACTGGGACCAAACTGACGACCTTTGGCAGGTGCCACACTACAGAGCACGCTTTCCCTCTGACGACCAGGTATCCACCGAACTCTGACCCCAAGCTTGTCTCTCTTCACGGCTGCGAGGGTCAAATAAAGACTCTGGGGTTTCTTTTCATTTTGTGTGTGTGTCTGCGTGTGGGCCCGACTTTAAGTAGAACTGGGTAAGGGTTTTTGCTTATTGTAAATATTTCCCTGCTTGCATATTCGCGCCAAATCTTGCCTTTGTCTTTATATTATTTTACTGTTTATACATTTATTAGAAATGTTCGCAGTCCGTTTCTGTCTCTTCTTACATTGGTCTAGCATGGTCCGGGTCTGAGAATAAGCGGGGTTTCATCCCCGGTAATCGGTCTATCATAGCCGGGACGTCCTGGGCAGGCCCCCCTCGAATGTAACGAGCCGGAAAGGTAGGTGGCAAAGAGGTCGTCGGTAGTGTGAACCTACCGCTGCCGGTAGAGTAAATCCGTTCGACCAGGCGTTCCGAGGGCGTCGCTTCCCCGGTAGTTTAAATCGCGTAGCTACTTAGGTAAATTGGTTTTAGACAAACAGACCCTATGCTACGTCGTTGAGATATTGGCATCCACGGTCGGTTAAGCGACTCGCCAGCTCACGGAATTATCCGGAGCGATGGCCTACAATTCTGGGGAGTCTGGTGGGAGACGGTGTAACCTCCCCCACCTAGCGGTCGTTCTCGCCACTGACCCCCAGCCTACAACAATATAAACTAAGAATATTAATATAGTACCATGTCATGAACGATATGAATTCAAGCCTCCAGCATCTGATGCTCGAAGCCTCCGACCAAGCCCAAAGTTTGATCTGTTCTGCGACGCCATGATGAAGCATGGCGTGGCTCATGTATACAAAAGTCAAACAAACACACTAACACAAAACAAGCCTACAAACAGACAGATGTTAAATAATAGTATTTCTTTTCTGCGATTATGTCGATTTTTAAAAATCCCCTCCCCACAAAGGGGCACAGAGGGGGTCCAGAACTCCAGGACCCCCTCCCCCTCTGGATCCACCCTTGGGGTGTACTCTTGGTGTGCGTGGGAATGTTCCACTAACTTGGGATGGCCACCTCCAACTTAGGTTTTTAGTTTAACGATGAAGTGGGTAATTGTCATAAGAAGTCAGTGAAATATCATATCAATTATCATACCATATCAAAAATACCATAAGTTGCACAAATAATTCTAAAATATGCCAATTGTTTGTGTTATGGTATAATGAAAACTACAGTCATCATATATGTTTGTGGAATGCTTTGAAACATACGTGCATTTTTGGTTTGTTTGTGGGACGAAATGCATTGAACAGAATTCAGGGACAAAATGCGTTGGGAAAACAGAAAAATTTGGACCTCAATATCTCTGAAACTGCACCAAGGGAAAAATTTAAACTTGGCACATGGAAAGTACTCCTCATGGGGAATAAGTGTGATTTTTTAAAATGATGTCATAGATGCCTTCATTGTGATGTCACCATTGCATTTTTTTTCCACATAATTTTATGATGTCATAAAAAAAAATTCATACTGATCAGATGTAGAATGCCACAGCTGAACAGTATGAAATTTTTGAGGGTCATCTAGGGATAAAATAGTCCACAGAAAAAAATGTGATGATATAATCGGTCAAGTGATTTGGTGTTCGTATTGTGTAAAAAAAAAATCCTTCAAAAATATTCTTCTCTAGAACAGCTGCACAAATCGATGGGAAACTTCACACACATGTTCCCCAAGGCTTGGGGATACCAGGATGTTCATGAATAATTGATAAGTCACATGGTTTGGCAGCCATATTTGATTTTAAGGATAATATTTTTTAAAATTCTCTCTTTAACCGCTGCATAAATTGATGTGAAGCTTCAAAAGTATGATCTAATAGTGATAGAGAATGTATGTTTTAAATTTCAACTTGATCAGATGCATGGTCTGGCAGCCAGAATTATTTATTTTTTTCATCTGTGTTCTTTTTTATATTTTCTTTTTCTGAATAAGACTCACTTGACTGTGCCTGGATGGGTTTGAGGGAAGAGGAGTAGCAGCTGAAACCCAAGTCCGAGCCAGGTTCCACCTGATGACTTCATCTTCGCTTTTTGCTTCTTTGGGTTCCTTCTGATGACTTCAATGCAGTACCTCTTTTATTTGATCATCTATTTCATTTTAATTTAATTTTTTTTAAATACAAATTTGCTGCCAGAAGAGTTGGCACGCACCAAGTCCCTTCTAAGTCTGTGTGCGGTAAGTATTGTATGAATACCATCTAATTTAGTGAAGTGACTTTCCACTTCGCAATATGTATTACGATCGTTATTGTTGAGGTACAAATGTGGACAATTGCAATGGTCCAAAATAGCAAGCACAAATGTGGCAAATTTTGCAATCATCCAGAGTAGAGAAACAAAACGTTACAACTTACAACCCAAGCACCACTTTGGAGAAGGAGCATTGGACCCGCCATTCTTAAGAAATCTGCGCAAACTGGTCCAAGCAGGAGGAAGAAGTGAAAGAGATTACGTTTGACATTACGATGCACCTGTTTTTGGCAAAGCCGGGCAAGGCTAGTCTCCGGGAACAATTTCGGGAATCAGAAAGGGAGAGATAAGAACAAAGCAGAGAGATCACATATGACAAAGGAAGCAGCCAAGACAAAGACTCGCTGCAGATGTCGAAAGCCAGGTGCATGAATGAGTAGAGCTGGGATGAACTTTCAGCGAGGGGTGCATTACGAGAGGCTTTCTCGCCAGAAGCCACATTCAGTCGTCTGTTAGCCGTGACTCCATGTGCCTATTGGTGTAGCTGCCCGGTACTTGGCATTGTGATGTATCCTGCTGGAGTAACCATCAGATAAACTTCACCTATTCCCTACTCCTTTCTGCCTACTCCAGTATTCAGTCTGCTTTTGCAACTCAGAAAGGAGCTCCAAAATGAAAGTCCTCCTTTTGTGATGTTCACCTGTCTTTTGTGTTCTCTGTTTAGAAACCACTGCACAGTTATTTCTTAGATTTTCGTAAAACACCCAAAAAAGGTTCTTGATGCCGGTAAATTAAATGTTATATCTGTGTTTCGATTCCAGTTTTTCTGGATGTTACATGTATTTAGGGATGGGACTCCAGTGTCAGCAGTACACATTTCCACCAGCGAACTTTACACATGGTAGTCACCTGCACATTTTGTCGGCACTGTAACAAGAAGATAAAGGAATATTAAATGGATAAAAAAAATGTGCAGTATTAGAAAAGTATATCTTGTCATCAAGTTTCAAAAGCTTCACAATTAGTAAAGCACTTGTTCGCTCCTCTGGCGGCTCTGACCAAAATTACTCGAACGTTGGTCGTGATGTTTTGCAAATAACGCCCAAAATCTGCCGTTTCACAAAGTGAAGCAGTTGCTATCTGGGCAGTTCTCGAATTTCTTTTGTGGTGATAATTAGGGCTCTGTAAGCACTATATCTGAGATAAATATTTTGAATGAATCCAATTTTTAGCACAGCAATAGACGTTTTATTTTTCCATTGTTATGATACTGACTATGTGTAAAGGTACTGACACCTGTTACGGTACTGACAAATACCAGTATCGTAATGGCGCTAAAGCACAAGAAAAATTCTTCCAATCAAGATCAGAGAATGTAGCTATGATAAAAAAAATATATATATATATAGATATATGTATACGGTATGCTAAATAATTACGAAGTAATATGATTTTCCAAGAAATACCGGGCGTAGTGACGTGCGCCTGTAATCCGGCTACTCGGGGGTTTGGGTTGGAGGATTGCTTGAGGACGGGAGCTTTGCTCTGTGCCGGTCCATGCTATGAGAAGGTGTAGGGCAGCCCAGAATCATGGCGAAACCCAATCCTTCTCCCTGTGTCGTAAGAGGCGACCAGGGTTGCGTCAGGAAGGGCATCCGGCGTAAAACCTGTGCCAAATCAGTATGCGGATCATTACGGATGATGCGCTGTGGCAACCCCTAACGGGAGCAGCTGAAAGAAGACGAAGAAGATGATTTTCCAAGAAATGATTCTCGTAGATCAGTGGTTCCAAAACTTTTTTGTCCATGACCCAAAATTTGAAATCACATTTGCCACGCAACCCAAATGATACTGGTACCTAGTGTACCTATGATAAAAATTGTCAGAGAAAATGCTTTTGACATGAAACCCCCCCTCAAAAACTGAGATTTTGAGGGGGGGTTCAAGTTTGGGTCACGACCCCGGGTTTGGGAACCCCTGTCATAGATGGATCCAAATTCTGGCTTCAGATAATGAGCACTGATAGCAGACCATAGAGTATATCCACCAACGAGACTGTGCTCTCCACATTCAGCATGCACACATCAGATGGCCACGTGAGAAAACTTGTCTGCCATCACTATTCCGGGTAACCGAGCTCGGAGAACCTGGGTGTGCCACTGTGTTTTCACATGAACACTCTTTGGAAAGACTCTCTAATCTACAAGTTCCACATTATTCCCTCCGCCAAGGAAGGTGAAGGACGTTATGTTTTCACCCCCGTCTGTCTGTCTGTTTGTTTGTTTGTCTGTTTGTTTGTGTACAGGATATCTCAAAAAGTTGTGGACGGATCCGGATGAAATTTTGTGGACAGGTTAGATGTGTGACAAGGACAAATTGTTTCGATTTTGTGAAGATCTGGGTCTGGATTCGACAATTAGAATTTCTAAGTGATTCTTCACCATTGATAGGGCCAAAAACGATATATAAGCATGATATTTCAAAAACATGTATTGGGCTCGATATGTTCTCGTGGATCAGGCATTACGGGGCGAAGGTACGCTCTCGACTGAGTGCCCTTCTAGTTTACTCCATCTCCCTGCCTTTTTCAGTGTTACATGTATTTACATTCTCTATTAAAGGTCCAGTATAGTACACAGTAGTGGGAATGAAGGAAAATGTTGAAGGAAAGGGTGTAAATTATTAATTAATTGATGGCTTTCATCGAATCCAATAACTCGGTGATTCCCTGTGAAATTTTCAAGGTGAAATCATATCCAGCATTATGTCATGGAGCACTCAATTTGACGTAGCAATTATGGCATAACTAATTGATATTTTCCCCCTTTATTGAAGTCAGATTATATAGTTGGTTGAAAGGTATTTCTCGACCACTTTTGTGTGGGCCTGTAATTATTATATTTATTGTAGTGCACTCGTTGGTCTTTTTTCATTTTTAGCTCGCCTGTTCGAAGAACAGAGAGCTATAGCGATACCCCCTGCGTGAGCGTGAGCGTTAGCGTCAGCATCAGCGTGAGCATGAAAATGTTAAAATTTTTCGTGCAAGTTATTTTTTCCTTTCTAATGTTTTTATCTACCACACTATTTTTTATACGCCCAATATAAATATGTGTGTGTGTGTGTGTGTGTGTGTGTGTGTGTGTGTGTGTGTATATATATATATATATATATATATATATATATATATATATATATATATATATATATATATATATATATATATATATATATATATATATATATATCGGGCATATTATGTGTCGTCCGTCCGTCCGTCCGTCTGTCTGTCCGTCCGTACCTGCCCGCACTCTAACTCCCGAAGTTTTAAACTTTCACGTTTCATATTTGGTATATAGGTACAGACTGTGGAGACGGTATGTCGCGACATACGTTAGTCATCTAAAGTGGTTGCCATGGCAACCAGGATGCTGTTTTCCACGTAGTAGCACAATTCCGTATATACCTTTTTGTTTGTGCGTATATTGTGCTCACTTGCGCTCTTGTTACTGATTACAATGTACAAATACATATATTGCTTTAAAATTATTTGGATCAGACTTCACTGCAATGCTTTATAAAAAATAATAATTATTAGACTCGTCTTTTAAAAACGATAAATGTATAAACAGGTGAGCATTGGGTGGCTTTGACACCAACTCTGGTTCTTCATGCCCTTGTAGCATACCTGATTGCCATGACTGATTGAGCATTAGATTGCCTTTCACCAAGCCGAGATGTGTTTGGCCAGGGTGGGAGGAGGGGGGGGTGTGCGGGGTGCGGGGGGGGGGGTGGGAGTGGCAGATTATACATTCGTTATTATTATTGCCACATTAAACTCATTTTTTATTAGCTCGCCTGTTCTTAGAACAGAGAGCTATAGCGATACCCCCGGCGTGAACGTGATCGTCAGCATGAAAATCTTAAAATTTTTGGTGCAAGTTATTTCCTTTCTCATGTTTTTATCTACCACACTATTTTTTACTGATTACAATATACAAATACATATATTGCATTAAAATTATTTGGATCAGACTTCACTGCAATGCTTTATACAAAATATTATTAGACTAGTCTTTTAAAAATGATAAATGTATAAACAGGTGAGCATTGGGTGGCTTTGACACCGACTCTGGTTATTTCTACGATTTTTCATTCATTCACCTTAATGTTGAACTGATGCATGATTTAACCAACTTGTCGATTGTTTGGATTAATCAATGTTGATGTTAGTCAGTCTACGACTCCAGTTACCTTTAACATTGTCATGTTCGAGTGGTAAAGAACAACTAACTCGTTATCATTTTAGGTGATGTACTATCTGACATTATGTACTCTACAAAGTCACAAGCTCAGCTTTCCAGCATCTTTCAAGTACTGCAGATGTAATTTTGCCCGGAACCATGATGGCGGACAAGCTTTCTAATCTGACCATGATTTAATAGAACTACGCCCTCTGGTGGTTCAAATGCAACTCTTTGTGGGAGACACACCATCTGTCTTACATGGTAGAGTGGGCGAGTAGGACATGGATGATCTCAACATCAGTGACACATATTACTCTTGTACCAAGCTTCACCACTGCAGCACATCTGTCTGGTGACGTGCGCATGTTGACTACCGACTACACCATGAGGAAAAGAAGGAAACCTCTAACAACCGATAAAGTCGACTGCACATCTTGATAAATTCATCGAGTATGAATTGACAGAAGCGATGATTTCCTTCCATGTTAGTGGGTCAACCTGATGGTGTCGTGATGTGATGCGCAGGTGTCTTTGCGAAGAGGCCAGAAAAATTGGTTGGCTCTGATCCCATACATAGCATTCATCCAAATTGAATCCTCATCAGCATCCTCGATGATTCCTGGGTATGTGATGCCATCATAATGCACGATGCACCACTGGCCTACCAGGTCCAACCCAAACGCATGCAGTTTGAACTTTTGCTTCACATATGGCAGGCCTCCTGGGAAATGTGTGAAAAGATGGCATAAAACACTTGCAACTTTTTCAGTTACCCTCCATGCAGAAGCATCCCAGACATCTGCACATGATGTTGCCTGGCACACTATGGACAATCTCATGAAAGGAATTTGTATCCACAATGGTTTGCATAAGAGACTTCAATGGGGGCATGCATTCATCTATAATCATGACATCCTCATCACTTACAAAGAACAACATGACATTTGTGTTGGCTGAAAGTTCCTGATATATGGCCTGCCTCTCAGCAAATCCTGGCCTTCTGGAACGTGGTGATCACCTTTTCACTTGAGAACACCACCTGTCCCATTTACCATTCCCTTTCCTTTGCCAGCTTCGAGGAACAGCCAGTTGACATATCTCAGCCCCCAGTCGAATGGCTTAGAGGACAGATCATATTAGTGATTCTTACAACGATACTGAGTGGTTGGCCCGTCAGATACAAAGTACAGTGATTTCAAGGTAGGAGGATTCTCATGCACATTTCCGAATACAGGCTTCAGATGAGTCCATATAACGGACACATCATGTCTCCTACAGTTCGAGAGGGAGGGAAAAACCTGTAACCTATCCTTTGTTGTACAGACAGTATTCCAGTGTGCAAGGTTACCTGAGCATTATAAGCCCCAAACTATATACTTTGAACCTCAGTGATATTTCTTGCTGAAATGGATGTGCAGTACCATTTCGTTTTCCTAGAGACTATTCTTCAGCTCTCGTATTTATACAAACTGGTGCTGAATATTGTACACATGTCTGCAGAATATTTGGCAGATCACCTCATCAAATTCTTCCGTCAGATGATCCAAAGAACAAATAACACAAAACTCGACCATCTTCTAACCTTTCTCCATTTTTCCCGTCACCTTGGTTTCCTATCAATGTCAACAACCTGCCATTCATACCACGAGGTATCCTCAGTTACTTGAAAGTCCCCCATATTTAAGCCCCTTATCCTTGCATTTTGGATATTCTCAGTACATACAGGGAGCATCCTTGCTTGAGCAATAAATGGTGGACAAACGTTTATCCAGGTTGCTCACTTTTACAATCTTCAGCTGATGTCGTCTGTCTGCTTTCAACTGGATGTTTTCAGGGTTTCGACATTTACAAGTCCAATATGGATACAAACAAACACGACCTAATAGTGACCGAAACTTTTCGTGCTGCATTCTTCAGGGTAAACAAATCGCAGCAAATAAAGAAGGAAGTGAAGTTGTGCGCTTTATACGCAGGTCTCAATAAGGTAGACGCTGATTGGTTCAACCGTAATGACGTCACGGTTAATCTGAACGCGCATTGGTCGGCTCATCATCTTCACCTCGAGCTTCCATTGGCTGGAGCAGAGTTCATCATGATTGACGTTTACAACCACATCCTTGAGAGAGGGGGGATGGGTTTCCCGGAAGGTCCATTCACCATTTGTTACCGTACTTTCCTTGATCTTTCCATGCTGAAAGAGACACAGAGATCGTACAAATTCCTTTTGACGACATAGTATTTGATCGGTGGTCAGGATGATGGTTGCTTCCAACATACATAAATGAAACGAGCTCCGACCTCGGCTCAATATCCTGAACATCTCTGCATTGTACTGGTCTGCACAGATAGGGTTGGCACCCAGATGCTGTACAATGGCAGATGAAGCAGGCACAGTGGCCGGTGGTTGCTAGATATTTCTACATGCTCGCACTGGTTGTGTTATAACCCTCACAATCTTTCTTCGAATTGCCAAGGGGACGTGTTGTTTGATCCGATCAGCCAATCTTAGTGTTGTGCGGCCCACGTACCGAGCTTCACATCGGCACTTAAACTCATCAATAACATTGCTGGTTTGTGAGGTGGGTAGCACATCCTAGTTGACTGACGTCAGCAAACGGCGAGAGGTCAAGATTACTCGGGGTTGCACAGCCAGAAACGTGTTGGACACAATATGTTTGATTTGTACTTCAAACCTTTGTGATGATTGTGGTGCGAGCATGCAATGATGAGCATGATTGCAGTTCGTGATGAACACAACCAGTGCGAGCATGTAGAAATATCCAGCAACCTCCAGCCACTGTACCTGCTTCATCTGCCATTGTACAGCATCTGGGTGCCAACCCTATCTGTACAGACCAGTACAATGCAGAGATGTTCAGGATATTGAGCCGAGGTCAGAGCTCGTTTCATTGACGTATGTTGGAAGCAACCATCATCCTTACCACCGATCAAATACTATGTCGTCAAAAGGAATTTGTACGATCTCTGTGTCTCTTTCAGCATGGAAAGATCAAGGGAAGTACGGTAACAAATGGTGAATGGACCTTCTGGGAAACCCATCCCCCCTCTCTCAAGGATGTGGTTGCAAACGTCAATCATCGACGAACTCTGCTCCAGCCAATGGGAGCTCGAGGTGAAGATGATGAGTCGACCAATGGGCATTCGGATTAACCGTGACGTCATTACGGTTGAACCAATCAGCGTCTACCTTATTGAGACCTGCGTATAAAGCACACGCCTTCACTTCCTTCTTCATTTGCTGCGATTTTTTTACCCTGAAGAATGCAGCACGAAAAGCTTCGGTTACTATTATGTCGTGTTTGTTTGTATCAAAACACACACACACACACACACACACACACACACACACACACACACACACACACACACACACACACACACACGCACACGCAGAAAGAATGAACCACCCACATCTCTCACCTGTGAATGGAAATTTCTACATAGGGTCAGCATGATCCTAGTTAATGTATAGGTATGTATTTATCTTTGCCGGTGGTCTTGGGAGGCAGGGGAGGGGATACAAACTTTCCATGTAAATGTGTATCGTGTAGCGCCGCCTCCAGGTGGGGGATTCCAGGTAATCCAGGTATTGCAAGTCTCCACCATTTACAGTACAGTATTCCTGTCCCCACATTTTCCAGTGCAGTGAGGTCTTTTGTATTACTAGCAGTAGGTATGTTTTTGCTTCATGCATGTAACCAGTGTTATTTTCTTTTTTGCATATACAAAGCTGTCAGTTACCTATACACCACCCAAATAAAGGTATGCATCAGAAGAACATATTTTGTGTTTGGAACAAGATCACCCATAGGGCAGGTACTCTGCGAGCATTTCTAATTCAATGGCTGTCTCTGTGCATGCCTGTGTTACAAGGGTGACCATCATGTGATCATTATATTTAAAGATCATGATCACAAGGGCTAATATGCTCGGACGCTCTTGTGATTTGAACGCAGCGAGTGGGTCATTTGGGAGCATCAGGATCGTGGCGCACCTTTCCAAACTCTAACCATACAGCACCACTCAAAGAATCTGCAAGTATTACCTATCTACAGTCAGTAGTTAGTGTTGTTCATTACGTAGTTTTGAAACAGGTGAGTAAACTAAACATAAAACTTGTGCCTTTTATATTATGTTTAATAATAAATTAGTTCCATTCTAAAATCCAAAGCCAATAAGTCTCTGTGATTAAAAAAAACAAAACAAGCTCAGCGAATGAAGTTTATTTTGAACAAAAAAAACCCCTTGTTTTTATAAAGGGGACCGTCCGAACCTCGAAGCTGAAGATAAGAACTTGGTAATTTCAAAGAAATGTCATGATTTTACCATTTAAGAGAGATCGGGATTAAAAACCTAGAGTACAATGAGATTTATAAAATCCACATCCTACATAAAAGAAGGGCGCCTCAGCCATTTCTGAGGAAACATCGCCCGGACGAGGTCAAGCCCGTGCGAGGCGTTGCGGAACTCCCTTTATTGTTATCAATATCATAATACTGAACCACTTTGTGCAAACCTGTAAGTGCATGTTGTTAAAAATTATGGGTGCTATTCCTATGTATCCATTGTATTATCGAGACGATTACAATGATTTGTTGTGCTGTATCAACAACTGGCTCGCGAAGAACCAGACAGTGCCATCAAAAAGCAAAGTAAAGACAGGAAAGACAAGCCTCCTCAGATGAGTAAAAACCTATTAAAAAAGTTAAATGCGAAAATGAGAAAAGGCTGATACAAAAAGAAAACGAGGTTGTTTTTTTTCCCCACAAATAAATAAGGCAAAAGGTTTCGGCAACTTTAACCTTTATGACCTGTTCCAATAAATTCAGGAAGTTAGAAGCACACACAACCTTTGGGCCATTATTGTCAGGAAGTGGTTTCGCACAGCATTAATTTTTGAGGACATACTGTATGAACAAGTCTTTCAAAGAGGGTAGTGCGTTAAGGAAATCTGGCACCGAGAAGTATCACAAAGGTACCACATCTTCGTGGTTCTACTACTGTCCTAGGTACAAAAAAATGGCTGCTTGGAAAGACATATTGCTGAGACCCTGAGAGTAACAGACAGGAAGAAGACATCTTCAATTAATAGATTTTCACACTTAACATTTGGCATGTTTGAAATCTGGCGTATTTTGAGATCGAGATGTGTTGGTGTTTGGATCTACCAGTGGAATGGTGTGAAAATGTTCGTACTAAATATCGGGTGGTGTAGTTGCGCTTCAAATCGTTGCACAAACCTCCGTGCAAACCACATCGGAATTCATTTCGACTTCACCGCTTGAGTGGCGAGGGATGTCCTGAAACACCTAATCTCAAAGTGGGATCTCATCATCTTCCTCTTCTTCATGCTCCGTCGCTCTTGCTGCTTCATTCACGTATTCAAACTCCTCTCTTTCTTCCACTCCATATGCATCCTTCACCCCCTCTGCAACCCCATACTGTATTTCCTTGCTTTCCTCGGTTTCCTCTTCCTCCATATCCCTCGAGACAAATACCTCCTCATGTTTGCCAAATGACTCTTCACACCCTGCAATGCAGGAAGGCTGATGTTCAACACAAACCACATTTGTTTCTGCCGGCGCATCGTTGTGCTTCTCAACCTTTCTTAAAGATCTATTGCATGCTGGCTCCTCACCAGACAGTTCCTGGACAAAATATTCTGCATTTGTTTTGCTCTGACCCCTAAAACTTGAATCGAGCTGTTCTCTATTATCACTTGTTGGCGTACTGAGGTCACACAACTGACCAGCATTACACATCGAAGGTTGAAGTTCCGCAGTGTCCATGACTCTCAAGACGTCGTTCAACATGGACGGTCCAAGATCCAAATTAAAGGATAAGACCGATTCTGCATGTTTCATTTGAGCAGTGGAGAAGTCAATTACATTTCTTCCAATTCCAGATCCCCTTTCAATTTCTTTGACTTTATATGAATCTTGACATTCCCCATTTCCACGTTGTAGGGGTTCTGTTTGCCCCGTATCAGTGCTATGATCCGCAGGTGTGTGCCTCGGCAGAGTTTGAGACATGGCAGAACGGCATGTTGTGGGAAACACTCGAAATGGGCTGGAGGCTGCACTTCGAGAACTTGCTCGTTCTAAAGGGTTTAAACCAGAAATGGCAGTTGTTGTAGTGAGCAGTGGCAGAGAAAATGCATTCTTGATGATCGGTGAAACACCAGGGGCTGGAGAATTCTCACGTGATCGGCTTCGAACCAAGCTCGCGCTTCCACCGACACCGACAGAAACAATACCACCAGCCCCACCAAGACGCTTGCCCGGCCTTAAGGTCCAAGCCAAAAGACCAGGCTTTGGAGAGGGAGCTCGTATCACGGTAGCTGGACTGCCGGGTAGGTTACCCGGTGGCAACTCACTGAGGAATGAGGTGTCTCCAAACGCATCACCTCCACGTCCGACATGCACTGTGTGTCTGAAGTCATCCATTGGGCCACTTATCATATCTGGACGAAGGTCCGCAGGTTTCGTACCGCGCCGTCGTCCTGGAGATGCTGGCAGCAACTGTTTCAGCGTGGGCATGGCCATCTTGTCCATGACCCTAAGGTAATAGTAACAATATTAATAATCATCATCATGTAGCATGCCCTATGCAGAGCGTTGGTACTGCCGAAGCAGTAACTCGGCTACAATCGCCACTCGGTCGCCACTCAGTCGCCACTCCTACTCAGGCAGTCTGGGTATAATTTTGTAAATTTATTCACACTGCAGGCGATAGCTCACCTACTCTTCGTGAAGGACATCGTGGGATCTTTAACGTCCACCAACTAATGCCATACCCAGTTTAACGTCCATCTGAGGGACGACACACACATTGATGAATCACCTTGTACTGTGAAACACCAGGATTACAGTTTATAGCTGGGTCAGGATTCAAACCCAGGCTAGACAGCTTAGAAGCAAGTGTGATAATAATAATAATAATCGTAATAATGACAATATTTCTTGTATAGTGCCTTTAATGAAACAATACATCATCAAAATGTCTAACAGTTTATAAACCTCAGAAACATAAAACTGTTAAGCACTGTATTACAAAAATAAGGGAAATGAGGGTCAAAGAGCGAAATATATGAAATATAGACTTGCATAAAGAGAACATAAGATAATAGGTGTTGTCATCCATATATTACCTCTTAAACAACAGCAAATTATTGCCACATTGAAGTGGGGTCAGTTGTGAGAACGTTTTTGGTTCAAGTCTTTCACGAACTGGTTGGTCAAGCTTGACGTGCGACGGAAGGTGGTCTTAATTTGAAATCTGGCCAGGGTGCCAGTGATGACTCACCTCTTTGCAAAAGACACCACGGCCAATGATCAGTCCTGGCAGACAGGTCCTCCGGCTTAACGTCCTTCCGACGGACGGTGAAGACCTCAATGCATATTCGCCCTGCATGGGAAACACTCAGGTCAAGATTCGAACCTTCGCGAGACGACTCGAAGGAAAAACGAGAATGCAGTTTCCTCTCTGCTATCCTGCCAGCCTTATGCATGGCTCCTCATATTTCAAATCAATAAGAAAGAAAGAAAAAATATATTGCGATATAATTTTGGAGTAACCATTGGCTGGATTTGACATTTACCTATGCCCATGAATTTCGACAAGTCGACAGGATAGTGAAGACATTAAAGCACACTTCAACGTTCGAGCTGTTAAACTTCGAGCTGTCTATCCTGGTGGCTGGGTTCGATTCTCGATCTGACTATAAACTGTCAGTTGAGTTGTTCGCAGTTAGGGTTTTTGCATCACAGTGTGTGCAGGCCCTTGGATGGACGTTACACTGGGTGTCCTGTCTGTTAGCATTAGTTGGTGGACATTCAAGATACTTATTGAGGCACGCAGGTCTTTCACACGGAGTGGGTGAAGTATCACCAACACCCGCATTCAATTACAAACTTCTGCCTTAACTACAGGTAGCAAGTGGTCTGGTCTTCTTGGATATTCCTTTAAGCCAGGTTACGCAACTCGCCATCTCAGAATGTGGTTGCTATGAGCAGCAGCAGTTCCAACACATTAATAAATTCACCCATGTAGGTATTCGCCAATGTGAACGGATATATTCGGTTAAGAAGTGCAACCATAACGTTGATAAGTTGTTTTTTTAGACACTCCATATCGTTAACATGGGCTGAAGATGAGTGGAGAACACGGAGGTGATGTGGGATGGGTGGCACAGAAAGGAAATGAATATCAGGTAAGAGGGGAAGGAGATCAGGTTGGGAAATAGGTTTAAGTATCTCGGGGGGGTGGGGGGGGAAGACAGTGACTGTGGATGGTAGGTTGGAGGCAGAGGTGCGGAGGAGGATTCAGGTGGGTGCGAATGTGTGGAGGAGGGTAGTGGGAGTCATGGCAGACAGAAAGATATCAAGGAAATTGAAGCTAAGAAAGACAACAACAGAAGTTGCAGGTTTGTGAGAACAACTGGGTCAGGAGGATTGTGTGAGTGAAGAGGATGGATAGAAGGAGGATGGATGAACTGAGGGAGGAGATTGGTGTGCAGATGAGCTTGACGGGGAGATTAGTGAAATGCAGGCTGAGATGGACTGGACACTTGGTGCGGATGGGGGAAGAGAGAATGGCAAAGAGAGTAGACAGGTTGAGGGAGCAAAGGAAGGAGGAAAAGAGGATGAGATTGGAAGATTGTGTGAGTAGAGATATCAATAAGGGGGAGGTAGTTGGGGAGTGAAGAGAGTTGGCTGAGGACAGAGGGAAGTGGAGGTGTATCGTGTTCAAGGCATGGCAGAAGTGCTTGGTACCATTCAGCTTCACCCCTTATAAAAGGAAGAGAGGAAGAAAAAGAAGTCAAATACTCCATATATTAATTCCGTTTTCTTCCCTTACTCTCATCTCCTCCCAGTTACCTTTAACGTCCCTCTCCTTGAGTACATAATATAGGACGTCACCACCAACCGTTTGGTCAATGTTTGCATTACATCCTGGCCATTGTGTTCTCTTCCTCGATAACGGACATAGCAAAAGGCAACATTCGAGCAAGAAGATCGACCGACACTCCTACATGGGTCGAAGCGCCTGCAACCTCATGCAATAACAAGCTATACGTTTCAAGGTGCGATTCGCACCTTGACGTCATCATGAGCTCACCTGGCCTGCACATACCCATCGTGCCCTGAGCTGAGCTGCACCCAGAGGCAATAGGCTCAGAGCACACTTCATAATGCCTCAATTTGCACGTGAAAACGAAACGTCATCGATCCCGAGAAGCTAGACCTGGCCTCCTACCATCTCAAGCTTGACCCGGCCAACTACCTTCGCAAGCTAGACCCAGCCGACAATCTTCTCAAGCTAGACCCAACCTACAATCTTCTCAAGCTGGACCTAGCCTCCTACCATCTCAATCTATACCCGGCCTCCTACCATCTTAAGCAAGGCCCGACCTCCTACCATCTCAAGCTGGACCTGACCGACTACCATCTCAAGCTAGACCCGGCCTCCTAAGCACATTGTGCATTGACCGGAGTACCGTTCGATGCGCGTTGCCACTTTACTGATGGGCTCTGGGCGCGGCGCGACGCATCTGCAAACAAAGCAGCTCTCGGACGGCAGACAGCGTTATCCTCCAGGGCTCAGTTTGTCGGGAGCCGTAGAGATCGATGTGGAGGAGCACCAAGCCGAGAGAAATGAGCTCCGAGCGAGTGAAATCCTGAGAATGGGACATTCGAGGAATTAAGATCTCGAGATCTCACTCTGCTTACCTCGTGTCGCCGTTCGTGTGCGGGCAGAGCTCAGAGCTGGAGAAACGAGTGCAGAGATCCCAGGGAGGGGGAATGACAGGGAAGGGAGGGAGCTGATAGAGATAAAGAGCGAGTGTGTAGGGTTATGGATCGAGGAAGGAGGGATGGGGTGGAGGGTGGGGGGAAGAGTCGAAACACAGCGTTGGCTCATCGAGAGCGCGGGAAGCGATAAATGTTTACAATATCTTTTTATTGAATTCCTATCAGGTTACAGAGCTGGGGATGTGAAGGATTAAAGGAACGGACCATGACGGTTATAATGATATAATAAGGCTGCTGTGTGCGCGGGAAAGAGACCTCGTGGTCCGTGGGAAAGCGCGCCACTCTGGTGGAAAGAAGGGAAAGGACGGCCAGGTTCCATTGGTGGGCGAGTGGGACGGGTTTAGGGTTGACGGGCGTTCCCAACAGTCCGCCATGGGAACGTGAGGAGGTCAGAAAGGGAAATGGACATCATACAGGGTGGGGACTCCGTGCTTGTGACCCAAAAGTCTCACATCCTGCCCGGGTTCCACACCCCAGCACTCTGTCAGCCGATCGATATAAACGGCCACAAAGGAAGAAGAATCCAAGGAGGGAACGAACGGGTATTCAGAGCACCGGCCAAACTACTTCAAATCACATTGAACCATGACACTAATTGATTATTATTTTTTCCCCCCCACTGAGGTCCATCTCATCAAAGCAGGCCTTAAAAGGTCATGCACTGAGGAGTCAAAATGAAATAAGCACTTTGGGAAAAAAGTACAAAAAACAAGTTCCCATGTAAACAGGAGGGATGCAGTGAATGCATGACGACGTGTGAAGACGTCATGGATGTGTTGGACAAATTCCCATGGTGAAACTCATTGCACACGTGTGTACAGCAGGGGGTGGTCAAATTCTCCTTCTTCTTTCGATTGCAGAACAAGGCTGCGGGGTAGCTTCATTGGCTGAGGGCGTGGCTGTGCCGCTGATGCAACGCCCTCTTGCAGGTTTGGGCTGGAATCTGTCCAGGGTGCCGGAGATAACTCGCACAATCTTCGCCAAGGACACCGTGGGATCTTTAACGTCCACCGACTAATCCCGGCAGTCGGGTCACCGAGGGAGGTCACGCGTATTCATGAATGACCTGCTCTGTGAAACACCGGGACGGCAGTTTATAGCTGGGTCAGGATTCGAGCGTGCGTACCTCTAGGTCGTCCTGCCGAGCCGGAGTTCAAATTTCGGTTCTTTGAGTCCAAGCAATGCCCACAATAGTCCGTGCAACACGGACCCTCTTTATTTTCCCATGTACAAGTAAGTATACCTACTTTGTACACACATATATAGGAAATTTTGTCCGGCAGGATGGTGCAGTGGTAACACACTTACATTGGAGCCGTCTGGTTTTGGTTCGATTCCCGAACCGACGATAAACCCTCGGATAGGTGCTCCACAGTCACAAAGTGCGCCGTCCCTCAGATGGACATTAAGCTGGGTGCCTCTTGTGCTTGCATTAGTGAATGGACGTTAAAGACCCAGTTGTATGATATGGAGTCTTTTGCGAAGCGGAGGTGAGTTATCACCTGGACCCTGGATTCCAAATTCCTGCCCAAATTTGCTCCAGTCAAAAGTCTGACTTGGTCAACCTGGGAATAACTGGTGCCTTGAAAGTAATAGTAGTAGTAGTATAATTGCAAAATAATAAATTCCTTGCCATGTTTTGAATGATTATGAGATCTTGTTATGAGAACATTTTGAACAACACAACCCCCTTTCAATATGTATACAGGTGGACGGTAAAGTTATTGGCGTAAACAAAGTACATAAAATATTCTTACATTGATGTGAAGAATAAAGTACATTATTATTATTATTATTATTAATATTATTATTGTGTAATCTTCATAGCTCACCCATATACATCGAAAATTACAACATCATCCATTTCAGCATTTGTTTTGAAAACGTTTTCATGGAGTTTAAAACACAAAAGATTAATTTTCTACTTCCTTTTCCAGGGCCGTAACTATATGGAGTCAAAACCCCGAATAGAAGATACACAGGATATTTCATAGAGTGGCCCTTGGTTATACAAGTGAGGGCTAAGGTCGTTTACAAAAGTGAGACTGTGCCTAAGAGAGCAAGAAAGAGATCTACGCAGGACAACATCATGGACTCCTAGCCAGAAGAGCAGTGTGCGATGGTCACAGGGGATTAGTAAAAGTTTAATACAACACATCGATACCAACAAAGAGGAGATTACTTGTAACGGGTGAGGTTGTGAATGTAGCTGCAGTGCAAAGCTTTAAGTCCCCTGGATAAACAGGCTGAGTAAGTTGGGGCCTCGTGAAGCATTTAGTGTGGTTGCGGTTGTGCGGATGGTCAGGCACGACCACTGATTGTCTCTGCGAGAGTAAGCTTGAGCACGGTGGAGAGGATAAAAGAAAACGACACGGGATCCGTTGGAGGTCCACACAGCTCGTTTGGGTTTTCACCAAAAATCGAGGCCTCGGGTCAAAGTGAACAAGAAAAACGAATGAGACCATTTTCTGTTGGCATAATTGGCCGCTGACACTGTTTTTCACTCTCATTTTTCGAGGTGGATACTAAAGGAGTAAAAGGGGGGGGGGGAGGAAAAGGAGAGGTAAGTAAACAGAGAAGAGAGAAATAAGATGAGAGAAGGTGAAGTTCATGTGTTTCTGCCATCACACGAATGACGAGAGGCCAGTGGGTGGTCCGGGTGCATCTGGTGGACGTCCATTGGCAGTGCAAACGTAGAGACCCCGCTGCAGTGCCTGCCCAACTCCTGCCGCTACCACAAGTTGCGCTTGGTCTTCGCTGTGACTGAAGACCTTGGGTTTCCGATTCCACGAGTGGTAGTAGCTGGGGTCACTGATGTAGTGGTTCACGAAAGAATGTGGTTGCTCCTTGGCAATGTCTGGAGGAAAATCCTCATCTTTTACTTGCTGTGGAGAGTCGGTGGGTTGTGGGGCCAGGAGGGGAAAGATTGGGGTGATTGGTAAGAAGATGAAGTAATTTGGTCATTCCATCAGAGTGCAGTATCCATAACCAGTTTCATCCTCTACATTCAACATGTACCTATTGGAACACTCATCTCTGCCGCTTGCAGTATTAGCCAAACATTCATCCGAAGACCATTTGGTCGGTGATCTTTAGCTAGGTTTGTGAGTTCATTAGACCCCTTGGAATAGGAGTCAGCTCATGTGAGTGACGAGAAAGGCCGTGTTGCAAACAGGAAGGCGTTCCGCACAGGCCTTTCCTGCCATTGTACAGCACCGTCCTCAAGAATATCGGTGGAAGAAGCCTTGGGGCCCCACAGGGTTAGCAAGCAATGAAACAAAGTGAGTGAGAGCATAATATTATACCCATTGTCGGCACGACGTTCCAGAAAAAGTGGTTAATTTTTCTCATTTTTGTATTATTCCTTCATTGCAAACCGCAACATTCCTGCCGCGTAAAACTAGAATATGTCGGTGGAAAGCTGACTTGGCCAAGCTCAAGCCTCAGTTGGCCACTACAGAACAGCTTGTTAAACCGAATATTGGCTTCACTGTCAACAGATGCCTCCTTGAGGTTTGGAGTAACCATTACATTAGCACAACCACGAGGACTTCAGTTTGAACGAGTGAATATTATAGATGTAGATTCTTTCTTTCTCTACTCACCTGTGATTCAGTGAGATCGGGTGGTGGCTCAGCCTCCCGTGTGACTTCATATGGCATCAGCTCCTCATCTGAATAATGCAGTGTTCCAGGGGAGGGACGCGGTGGAGAACTGTGGCGACAAAGGCAACGATCAGATGCGAGGAATGGTGGAAGTGGATATTTCGTACGCAGGATATGCAGGATGATACAATTTGTTTGGCAGCCGTATTGATAAGGACAACGGTCAAGGTTGTGCTGAGGGGACAAGGTCAGGAAATCAAGAGCGGTGGTATTGCCAATGTGTGAGTCATGGACTTTGTTGGTTTGCTTGCAGAAAGAGTGGGAAGATAGGAATTTGGCGTATCTTTTATCCAGACCTCAGCACTGTATTTTTTCTTTCTGGCCTTCGATACTGATGGCCTTCGCTTTAATTACAACACAAAATGGCTCAGGTATTGTTAATGTCATGCAATATGGTGCGGCGTCGGCATAGGTATTGTCGGCATAACTACCGAGGTTGTGTTCCATTGCGTCGTTGTAGGCCCGGTTTGATTGACAGAGGTGGCTTGAACGACAGGCCGGGTTTTATTGACAGGCCTGATTTAATAGGTAGGCGTCGGCTTTCCATCTCCAAAGCTGGGAATCCTCCGTCGAGGCTTGTCAGCTCCTCTGCTCCCATCCTTGGTGTATTCCCTGGATACATAGAATCCATACAAAATCACACAGGGTCTTGCACACCCACGAGGTCATTGAAGTGACAGGTGACACTAATGCATACAGTCTTGACTTGTAAACATGCAATTGTGCTTGTGTGTTGAGCAGAATTTAAAGTGTGCTATTTGGAAGTCTATTTTTGCAATTGCCGTTGCTAACAAAATCAAGATTTGTAACAAAGGATGCATATTGGGCCTCTTCGTTCTCTCCAAGCCATTGATTCAAGAGGACTACACTCCAAGAACCTTGCGACAGGATAAAGAGGTCAACGCACTACGCTCGTACTCCGGTCATACATGTGCTCTCTGTTCATGCTGAGCAAGTTGTTCCGTGAACTCCGATGATCCCCACTTTCTGACAATACAAGAGCTGCGGCGCAAAGAGGCAAAAATATCCCAGTCGGTAGCTGGCTTGCCTTGGAGTCTCACAATCTCGGGTTCGATCCTTGGCAGGATCAAATGGATTTGATTAAAGATGCCATTCTGGTGTAATGCCAGCAAGGGAGCTTTGCATTGTCGAGCACATAATCTTTCAGAGAAGATGTCTGTATGACCACCCCGTCGAAAATCATGCGGACGCAAAATATCAAACAGTATACCTTTCACACAAGTAGGCCTTTGGGTCATTGGCACATAAACCCCACCAAATTGGATATGGATTGTGGGATGATTACACCAGTAAATAATGCACAGGGTGGGGGGGGGGGTGTGGATACGACATCACCTTGATGAGCCAAATCGCCTCGGATTCTTGCGTGGAAGCTTTATGATAGTGTATCGCTGAATCGGGATTCAAACTCAAGCAAGACAGCTTAGAGGCAAGTGCACATACCTCGAGGCCATCCTGCTAGCAATCATCACAACTGTGTTATCCAATAATAACGTGTATCAAATACGGCATTGTGATGCGTTATAAGTAGAATTGTATAATGATAGCTTCATAATAACAGCTGTGTACATGAATACGGCATCTAATTTGTCACTTACACTTACCTAGTGATAATGTACACTACACCTGTCATGATACTGGCATCGAGGAGATATAGGAATTCTCTAGCTACCAACAAGCTGATTGCCTCCGGTGAATCAATCAATTAAATTACCAATTATTAATTATATTCTCTCAATCCTTACGATAGACATCTCATTGGTGGCATGCCAAGCAAAGGAAGTTTTGAATTGTGAAGGCATATCAGTTCAAGTCCAAGATATGCAGACATGAGCTATTATATTCTGCAAGATTTATTATATGAATAAACCAGCTTGTACAAATGGTAAAGTTCTTTTCACATACCGATCGATCGATCAACACGAGGGGCCTTCAAAAGGTTGCATGAATGGGTTGCTCACAATAATCCAAGACACTCGAACACTTTTTAGACTTTTCAAAGTGTATTAAATAAGAAAGTATGCAAATGTATTGTATATTTATATTTATACATCATTATACTTTATTAAAATGTATTAGATGATTGTAACTATCTCACTTATATAATTTATTGAATGCCCCAAACATTTTTTTTTTAATTCAGAGATAAAGGCTCATGAGTTACAATTATAGCACAGTGTGAAAGGTCAATGCACCGACAATGGACCAGAAAGGAAAAGGCGGACAAGGGGTCACAAAAACAAACGGGCAAAGACCAGACAGACTGGCAGGACAAGCATAAAAAACACAAACAGACATCACAATGAGGGTGAAAGAGACGGGAGTGATGGGGACCACATAAACAAATGGAGTGGTCAACAAATAGGTTCATAGCAAACAGAAGTTACATGTGGACAGAAGGGAAAGGTCAGTGAGAACATTAAATATTATGGGTAGAAATGGGAGAAAGGTTGGCATCATATTAAACGACTGGTCGAGAGAGAGAGAGAGAGAGAGAGAGAGAGAGAGAGAGAGAGAGAGAGAGAGAGAGAGAGAGAGAGAGAGAGAGAGAGAGAGAGAGAGAGAGAGAGAGAGAGAGAGAGAGAGAGAGAGAGAGAGAGAGAGAGAGAGAGAGAGAGAGAGAGAGAGAGACAGAGACAGAGACAGAGACAGAGACAGAGACAGAGACAGAGACAGAGACAGAGAGAGAGAGAGAGAGAGAGAGAGAGAGAGAGAGAGACAGAGAGAGAGAGAGAGAGAGAGAGAGAGAGAGAGAAAGAGAGAGAGAGAGAGAGAGAGAGAGAGAGAGAGAGAGAGAGAGAGAGAGAGAGAGAGAGAGAGAGAGAGAGAGAGAGAGAGAGAGAGAGAGAGAGAGAGAGAGAGAGAGAGAGAGAGAGAGAGAGAGAGACAGAGACAGAGACAGAGACAGAGACAGAGACAGAGACAGAGACAGAGACAGAGACAGAGACAGAGAGAGAGAGACAGAGAGAGAGAGAGAGAGAGAGAGAGAGAGAGAGAGAGAGAGAGAGAGAGAGAGAGAGAGAGAGAGAGAGAGAGAGAGATGAGACTCGGGGAGGTGGTTCCACAGTGGGGGGAGAAGGGAGAAAAATGAAGGTGTGCAGTGAGACAAGAGTAACACATCATGGGTTGATAAGAGAGTGCATGCAATCTGGTGGAGTTGGGGAGGAAGGAAGCTCTAAAAGGGTACATAAACATAAATTCTGTTCAGCAGTGTGAGTGGTAAGTGGAAGAGTGAGCTGTAACTGAACATGGGCTGCTGGGCACTTTGAGGCAATATTTCCAAAGCAAGAAAATGTAATAAGTTAGCTATACTAGCCTGCTGTTGGTGAGCGCAGATCGACTGTCCTGAAAAGATATGGGCCTGTGTTTTGTCAACAGTACGAGAAACGCCCTGTTTCGCCTGGTCTGCCATCCAAGTGAAATTTTAGCAACAGGAAAGGCAAGTTCGGAAGTAAAGCGGATTGTATTTTTTAAGCTGTTTATTACATTCCTTTTTGTAGCACTTTGTGCTGTTTTTTTGTGATCATGGGTTTACTGTGTTGAGATGACATATGTTTATTTACTTTGAGGCTTCAGTTTCATATTCAGTTAAAGTATCATTTTCATTGCTAGACCAGTTTTAGCCTCAAAGTAGCTCGCATTCTTCATGTTTCCATCGAGGCAAGATGCAACATGAAAAACAGATCATGGGATAATGTCTGACAACGAAGTGAGGGATTCATAAAGGTACAGAACCCACCAGAGTCAGATTTCCGAGCATACTTGCGGTTCTGACCACGTGCCAGAAGGCCAAAGACCAGCAGAACAACAAAGCCAAAGCTGCATAGAGCCACCACCACCAAGAACCACCACTCTTCGTAGAATCCCATGTGCACCCTGGCTGCATCCAGCACAACAGAAACCGTCACATTTTGTGTTTTCCTTATTTACTATCCATTCTTCCATACTTTTTACGGACAAGCTCTTTTTTTCTATTTTATAGGATTAACAAAATAAAAATTGTGGACCTTTCTTTTTTATTCATGGGGGTGGGAGGTTGTGACGAGGGGGTGAAGTGCAGATTATTTCGAAGACATCATCAAAACGGATGCAAATCTCAATTACCAGGAAAGCTCTGCATTTGTGATGCCCGTTTTGATAAAATTAAATGAAATCACACTCCGAGCAGATCTTAATTTCCCAGCAGTTTGTGTGATAAATCGATCATATGAGAGCGGTTGCAGTGTTTCAACAGCAATACACAACATAAAGTCAGCAAAAAGCATCAATAAAGGTTCAAAGTTCACTGTGCACATGGCTCGTGGATTGGATACCAATTAATAGCACACAGACACAGCAAAGTCCCATGAAAAGGAATACTTGTTCATCATGAACTTTGTTTTAATGAATGGCCCTTTTGTTCGACTATCCCGTTTTAATGAAGCAATTGCTACTCAATAAAACAAACAGCTAAATGTAGATTGATGTTTCAATTCATGAAAATCCGTTGAGCCATTGCAGAGAGATTAAAACACGCAAAGAAAAAAAAAGTGGGGTTAAGCAATTGGTTGACTTTGTCTGTCTGCATACAAACGTCAGTTTATGATCGAGGAGCAACTTAATTTTAATTGAATGTTATATTTTGAACATGAATCAGAAAAAGAACTTGCAGTTCAGCAGTACTGTACTTTAGCTCTGAATTTGTTCCAATTGCGCATGCGCTCAGAGGGCTGAGATCATTCCTTTACTCCGTCTGCCTGTCTTACAGTCAAAAAAAAAAAAAAAAATTAAAAATCATTCCAAACAGGAAACTTCGGAGTTTTTAAGGACGTTGTAAAGGACACAAACAACAGGCACAAATAACTAATGCAACGTGTTAGATAAGGTGGTGTAAAAGACGCTGCATCAATGGCACTAAACTTGGAAAAAAAATCATTTTTTAGCTCGGCTGTTCGAAGAACAGAGAGCGATAGCGATACCCCCAGCGTGAGCATCAGCGTGAACGTGAGCGTGAAAATGTTAAAGTTTTTGGTGCAAGTTATTTCCTTTTGGTTTTATCTACCACACTATTTTTTACTGATTACAATATACAAATACATATATTGCTTTAAAATTATTTGGCTCAGACTTCACTGCAATGCTTTTTTAAAAATATTATTAGACTAGTCTTTTAAAAACGAAAAACGATAAATGTATAAACAGGCGAGCATTGGGTGGCTTTGACTCCAACTCTCTGGTTCTATAACCTAAAAAATCTTAATTTTATTTCAATTGAATTTTATATTTGAACAATATAGAACACAAATATCCTTTTGGCACTTTCAAAACCCTTCAGTTTAGCAGTACTTGTACAAAATATTACAGAATTTTATGTCATCATGACCAATCAAATTTTCCGCTTGCAGAGCCCGCCCATGCCTTTTTATCTCAACACCACATGGGGTAAGGTGTTCCGTGAACTCTCTTGTTTTTTGGGAGAAGGGGGAGAGGGAGGGTGAGGGGTTATGATAAGGGAGTATGTTGGACTTGCATGCAGAATGACAGGAGTTACTTTTCAAGAAACTTCAACACAGGAGGAGGCATAAAATGCTTGTGCAATGGTTGCTAACCTATGGTTGCTTGTCGCTGCTCGCTCGTTTAAAAATGCTGAATGTCAAGTGAGGAAGCAGCATGTAACTTAAAAAAAAACTATGGTATGTTTCAACCAGGGTAGGGTTCAAACCACTGATCTCCCAGACTCTGAGCAGATGTTCTCACCATTACAATTGGAACTTAATTTTGAGTCCATTCCATAAATTTGAACCTGAGTGACTCAATTAAGTGAATGTGAGTACATCGAAGTATGTAGTGGAACGTACTTATTGCTGTGAAGACACTTGCCACATACACATGGCAAACCACTTTAGGTCCCAAAATTATGGCTTGCATGAATTTATTGATGATTTATCTTCAACAAAAAGTGTACTCCACTTCAAATAACCCCACCACCAAATCCCTCCCCATTGGGTGGGGAAACAGCTAATGCTTCTATATTTGCATATCCATGGAGTATCAATTGTTACCCTTCCTTTCTTCAGTGAAAGAAGGCCGTGAGCCTTTAATTGAGAGCTATCAAGTGACCTTTTTGTTTTACCCAATATCTTCTGCTCGTCCCGGAGTTATTTCTCAACATATGGGCCAAAATAAAGAAATTCGTTCAACACCTCCTTCAGCTTCAATCTGCTATGATATTGTCACGTCAGGCACCCAGCTCATGTAAGCACCCTGAACCGAAGTTGAAATACCTCCATGAATGTCGAAAAAAAATCACCTCCGGACACTGCTCGGTCGCATACGCAAACCTGACTCAAGTCCAGGTGAGCGAAAAATGGAAGGGAGACTTCCATCCAAAAGCTTGTTGCTGTCCTGTAACTCCATAAGGATGAAGTTTATGAATGTCTTTTAACAGATCTGGACAGTCTATCAAGTGTTAACATTCATTGGCAATCCAAGTGTTATGAACGTTGGACAAGCAAAGAAAACCTGCATTATGTCCACAGCCCGAAAGCAGCATCTTTCATAACATCATCAAATATTAGCGCTGATACAAATCCAACAGAGCTATCCAGGGTGCCCAGGTCTCAATCAAAACCACTGACTCGACCAAGTGCTTGTTTTGTACGAATCGGACACACGACAAAGTTAATGAGATGGTCAGGGCTCATACTTCCAGGCACAAAACGCAATCAAACAGGCAACAAAAGAAAAAGGTGATGACAACATGCTGATGATAATTTCTGCTCTCAACAAAGACTCGATGGCAGCTGAAGTCAGGTATCACAGAGCCTGCTATGCCTCATATATCAGCAAGGTCAATGTGAGGTCTACTGGGTTTCATAAAGATGTTGTGACTTTTTTTTGTACGTTGGAAATGACATTGTTTTCCATTTTTAGGAAATGACATGAATGTATAAGATCGAAGTTCTTGCACTCAAGCTCAAGAAATCAATGTCTACCAATATAAAACTGCTGCTGCCAGAAAGTTGCTGGAACTCGCGAAAAACACCCAAATGCTATGGATGACTCTGACACTGACAGAGTAAGGCTGCTGGAACACACTGCCAAACTGATCAAGTCAGAGATGACTGATTGTTAAGGCATATCAGTTTAGCTACTTAATATCAATGATCTAACTTTGCCAAAATCAAAAGCTCTGAAACCAGATAGTCTTTAATGGCTGCTCTGCTGGATCATTGCCAAACCAGAAAAGGAAGGTGAAGATGAGCTGTCATCGCCAGAATGTAGCAACTCCACATATTAAAGAACAGCTCCAATGCTCGCACAGGATATTGTACACTGTGCATCTGATGTTCACACCAACATCCCAAAGCACGTTGTGTTGGGAATTGCAATCCACAACATGACGAGAGCCGAGCAGCTCTTCACTATGCTCAGCAGAATGGGACACTGTGACTCATATGTTGACATTAATGCAATGGATACCAGCCTTGCAGAAGAGATAATGGCTAAGTCTAACTTGCTTGGGGTGGTTGTACCACCCAACATTTCACCAGGTGTCTTTGCCCAAGCTGTAACAGATAATAATGCCATAAATGATGAGCTGGTGCCACATGGATGAAGACAACCTGCTTGAAGATCAGCAACTTATCTTTGGTGGTGGCTTCAAAAATACTCAGAGGTCAGTTTTTGTAACCAAGGGACATTGTGAAGACCTGGATCCCTTGACATCAGATAACGAGGAAGTAGACACTGGATCTTGAAGGTTCCCTGTCCTTAGAGCTATTATTACATGCACAACATGCATCTCGTGTGTGCAAGAGCATTGTAATCCAGTCACCAGACATAGATTTTGCTGTGCCCTGTGTTACTCACTAGTGGCCTCACTACCAGTAGCTGTGATTCCACACAGCAGCAAAGACAAAGTTAGGGAGATACCAATGCACAGTCTGGCTGGGGAATTAGGACCTCAGCTGTGCAAGGCCTTGCCAAGATTTCATGCACCGACAGGTTGTGACCTCAACAGCTCACTGTCAAGAATTGGCAAAAAGAAAGCCATCGATGTATTGTTTGGCAATCAAGAGCACCAGGCCAATCTGGCATAGCTTGGAGAAGAACCAGAACAGAGTGGTAATTAATACTGCAGAAGCATGTGAGATTTTCATATGTACACTCGACACAACGGCGAGGAAGGCTGGAAGTAAAATCGACGATGTGAGATAATGGCTGTTCTATCAGAGGGGACAAAATAAATGAAGGTCTCTCCCCTATGTCAGACAGCCAACAGCAACACATGAAACGAGTAATCTACTAGGCATAGGTATGTAAAATCCTGGAGCCTATGCAGAATCAGCCATGAGCTTCTGGGCGTGGATGGGAAATTGCAGATAATACTGTTATGGTTCTAGAAACAGAGACTCTAAGGCAATGGCAGACAACATACAGCGGTTCCCGAGTCAGTTATCCCACAAGTTATTACATGTTCCAGGTAGGGTCCTCCCTTGTGTCTCATGGGTTACAAAGGGAATATGCATTGGAAGAGATCAGTTAGGTTTTCCCCACTTTCTCCACATTTTCCTACCTTTTAATGAAGAACACTCTCTCCAATAAACCACATTTAAGTGCACACACCAGGACCACCAAGGAGCAACGCATGGCACTGAATCCTAATTTGCATATGCCACCCAAATGCATTCAAATCTGTGCACCAGAACTGAACTGCCGTTCAACCACAGAGGCACCCAACCACAATTCGGACACCACTAGAGATAACCACCCTTCCATCATTAAAGCAACGTGCAAACTTTATTTTCAGAACACAGTTATTATCCACTATGCAAGTTCACCATACCAACGCTCGCTCACCATTATCGAACCAGCACCACCACAACCACAAGGCCACCACAATGGTTACAACTGCTTTGCTGCAACTCAAGGCCAACAGCTATCATCCTGCTTTGTTGGCTTCACCATCCACTCACTCTTTCAAACATTGTCCATTTCAAAGATCATTTCAACCACAAGACAATCACATCGGTTACGCTCACCTTCATATGACTCCTCACCACAGCAAACATCTCCCCGCACTACAAGACTGCCGGCCGGCATCCTACAGTGCCGAGTGCTGCCATGTCATGCATGTACCTCGGCAACATGGCGGCGCCATCTCGAGGAAATCTTATAACTTGCGGTGCAAATGTGCGCTCGAGTTTGCATTGCCATCTCCCGCTAGATAGGTCCATTGCGCTATCCGATACGCCATCCGCTGCCCTCCAGGATGTTCACGCTGCAAGCAAGGAGTGCTAAATGTAGCCCCATGTTACGTGCAGAGCTTCAATGTGTGGCTCGTCCCGGAGAAAAATGAGGACATCTTTCTCTCAGCTAACTCGCGGTGATGGTGACGTCACTTGGAGGCTCAACTTGGCCAATGTGCAAACTGTGCTTGGACTAAAAAGGGAGGTCATTGACCTTCGCTCCCAGCAACCATGCCTGGAAGAGGCAGGGTATCACCCCTGACTCCCGCCAAGCTCCACCCCTCCCAGGCCTGATACAAAGGTGGAGCACCTGAACAATTAGTCAGTCTGGCTGGAGAACAAGTCAAGAGAGATTGGGGAAGGAAGGAAGTGGTGTCATGAGATGGAGAGGAGCGCTGGAGAGTGAGCCGGGCGAGTGGATCCAATCCAAAGTGCAGTGTTAGGCAGGAGGCCAGACCAATTCTTTCCTCCTCTCCTTTTCCCTAATTGATGGGCAATGCAGACTCATCCGTTTGAATGGGGTAAAACAAAGTTGAGGCCGTTAACACCTTGCTCTGCTCTAAATCCTTCTCCCTGTCGTCCCTTCCACACTGTGAATCTGATGGGCCCTGTAATGTTGAATAAGCATCTCGATGTCAAAACTTCTCACTACACTGGATAACGTGGGGACAGGAAAACTACAAGGTAAATGGTGGAATCATGTAATACCCTCCCCCACCTAAAGGAGGCGCAACATAACACACATTTACATGGAGAATTTGGGGAACCCCTCCCCCACCCCATGACCACCGAAAAATATGAAAACACCCCGATAGACTAATTGGGGCCATGCTGACCCTATGTAACAAGTCTGGATGTAATCAGCCCAGAACTGTAAGAGGAGTAGCGTGACAAACAAACACACACACAAACTATGGTCTATGAATTATCGTAAGGATTTAAGCCTGAAGGCGTTTTCACTATGAAATGAACAAACCAGCGCCTGAAAAACACTCCATGCGAAGATGGGTGGTTCAGTTGGCCGTTACAGGATTTGTCCTGAAGTTGAAATCTGCTGGAAGGCCAAGAAAGTCAAATGAAAAGGCAAACGCTGTGAAGGAGACATTTACTAACAGCCCCAAAAAGTAAATTACGAAATGATATCCTTCATAAAGAATTGAGGTTTAAATGTTATAAAATGCAAACAGTTCATAAACTTTTACAAGAGGGTTAGGAAACAAGAGTAAATGTTTGTCAGGAATTAATTGAACGGATAGAATTGGATAAACATTTTTTGAATCAAACCTCATTTTTTAGTGATGAGGCTACATTTCACATATCAAGCAAAGTTAATCACCACAATTGTAGGATATGGGGAGAAGAAAATCTTCATGAATCATATGAACACGAAAGGGATTCACCTGAAGTAAATGTCTGGTGTGCCATGCCATGTTCTCACATCTATGAACCCTATTTCTTTCATGGACGAACGCACTGTCACCAACATTTCGTACCTCAACATGCTATGAGAATTATTTATTCCGCAACTCCAAGAAAATCCCAACTTGTTACAAAGAGCTATCTTTCAACAGGATGGAACACCACCTCGCTTTGCTCGAATTGTTGAAGTGTTTTCAAATCAAACTTTGCCAGATCGATGGATTGGTCGAGGAGGACCCATGAAATGGCCCGTTCGTTCACCTGACTTAACACCTTTAGATTTTTTTTTAATAAAAAGTGAAGTCCACACGAGCAAACAAAGGGACCTTGAATAACTTAACCATCATATTGATGATGCTGTGTCATCCATCCCGACACCTGTGTTGGAAAATGTTTTCTCAGAATTTGAACGACAAATTAGATTGATCACGGTGAATGATGGAAGACATGAAGAAGTTTATTAAGATATAATTCAAGAATATCTAAACAATACCATAAAAAACAAATAAACTAAAACATACAAGTCTAATGCATGTAGTCATATGAAATTAGTGCCAGTATCTCAAATAATAAAACTATTCAACGTTATTTTGGTATATCCATTTTCGGATGCCCTGTACTATCGATACATAAGATACTTATAATTAATCTTAAGTGACATCCATTCCGAAAGGATTTTCAAAGTATATAATTTTGGATTGTGCATATCCTTTGTCTGTTTACTCGATACTATCAGCAATGTATGATAGTTAATATAGACCTAGATCGTGGATACTCACCTGGGAATATTCATTTGGGAGGAGGCCCAGCTGAATACTTCAAAAAACGACGCATTGTGTGACATTTTGCCCTCCAGTGGCATCATATTACAATAAGTAATCCAACCCTGTACAAATTCTGATGGAGCTTTGTAATGTGAATACATTGATGTCTCGATATTAAAATTGGTTGAGGCTGTACAAAGATATTGACATTTATGTTACCCCTACCCCTTATTTTTTTGGCGGTTATCACACCCGACCACATCACTTACATCGCAGTGTGTAGCTCAAAAGCTATATCACAATGTGAAACCACATACTATCTGGAACTGCTCCACAGGGTCCCTTCTACCAAAATATCAAAGCCGACTAAAGCTGTTGGGGTTGTTGAACGATGACCATCTGGCATGGTCTTTGCTCCTGAACGATTCTGATTGATGGGAGAATGGAGCAATGCAGTGCAATCTTTTACAACTGATTAGAAAATCATGGCTCATTACAAGGTAGTACAGAAGTCTTTCTTCTGGCCTTAACGTGATCGACATCAAAAAAAAACTGCATGTCACGAGGTTTTCATAATCACATCCGTTTTATAATATAAATCAATTGGACAACTTACTCAATTTGAATGAAAAGGAATGAAATGTTTTTACATTATATCAATTATTGTGCAATTGTCAATGGCTAACGGAAGAATATTCTGGAAAAGTGCGATGAGCCAGCTACATTCACATATTTTTACCGAGGTAGAAATAACCAGAGAGTTGGTGTCAAGGCCACCCAATGTTCACCTGTTTATACATTTTTTGTTTTTAAAAGACGTCTAATAATATTTTTTATAAAGCATTGCAGTGAAGTCTGATCCAAATAATTTTAAAGCAATATATGTATTTGTATATTGTAATGAGTAAAAAATAGTGTGGTAGATAAAAAACATTAGAAAGGAAATAACTTGCACCAAAAACTTTAACATTTTCACGCTGACGCTCACGCCGGGGGTATCGCTATCGCTCTCTGTTCTTCGAACAGGCGAGCTAAAAACGGGTTAGGTGGGCACAACTCGCCAACAACACAACAGGGGAAACACTGAAATAGGTATTAGATTGGGAAATTAGGTGATAGGCACTGGCTACAGGGATTTTATTAATCCATACTTCCTGTTATAAACATAACGAGAGAGTGCATAATACACTTTACCTCAAACAGTCTTGAGAAAAAGGACATGTGACTTTATTGGAAACAGTTTATTGGTAAAAGAAGAGGAAGGATATTGAAGGTCCACTGCCCTGAGAGCATGAGTGGCAAATTTGATGAGTCGAGACGACAGGCGCACAATTTTCTCAAAGTATGGCTAAAGGCCCTGTCACACACCTTGACGTTTTAGCCAACGTATGCCGATTTTTGAATTTTTTTTCTAAAACGCTGGCACACGTTGAATACGTTATTGGTAAGTTTTGATAACATTGAGAGCACGCTGGCATACGTCGTAGTACGTTGCCATACGTCGTTGTACGTTGGCTTTAAACATTGTACTTTTCGGTTGTCCTCAAATTTTTTCATGCTTGAAATTTCACGACGTATGCCGGCGTATGACTCACATGTTCCGCTACGCTGGCCACAAGTTGTAGGCACGGTCTGCGATCGTTGACAGACGTCAACACATGCTACTTGTAAGTTAATCATAAGTTGAGACACGCCGAGGTAGTGTTTAGCGTACCCGAAACTTATTTCTAACCTATGATTAACCTGTTGTTGGCACGTTACGCGATTGGTGCCACACGTCGACAGACGTTACTTTTAAGTTACTCATAGGCTGAAAGACGTCGGTATAATGGATCGTCCTTGCGTCAGCGTCCACGGCCACGGCCAGGACACTTATCTGCAGCATTCTTCAAACTTTTCTTCGGCATGACGAGGATGTTCACACTTCGATGTCTAGCTTGGCTATGATTCCAATTGTCCATCGGCAGCGTCTATTTAAAATAGTCGAGTTTGAGCGTTTTAACACGTTCAGAATAAACGCTTCAAATTTCCAAACCCCAGCGTCAAAAAAAACAAACAAAAAAACAAAGGCGAGTGACAGCAATTTAAATCGTTCATTGTAAACAATGAAAATAGCTGAGTGGTACCGTTTAAAAGTCGTTGAGTGTAAAAAAAATCCAATTGTTGAGCGCAAGCGTCTACTTTCAATAGTGGAGATGCAGCCATTTAAATCGTTGAGTGGCAGCCTATGAACCTACCCGTGGACACGCGGACGCAAGGACGATCCATCATAACCCACACCCTCCTCCTCACACCCACCTACTACTGCCAACATGAACAAACTACTACTAATACTAATACTAATACTAATACTAATACTGATACTGATACTGTTACTGCTGACATGGACATCGACTCAAAAAGGAACTCGAAAACACTGTTGGGTTCCCCTTTTATGAACACCATTTTTATATACCAATTCCCAAAACCGCTGGGAACACGTCTTTATATGGCAGTTGTAAGCTAGAAACACATTCATTTTTTTTTTTTTGTCGACCGGAAGACGTCATTGGAATACGTCTACATACGTCGATGTGTGTTGGGACTACGTAAAGAATTGGTTCAAAGCACGTCAAACATAAGTTAGAAATAAGTTTCGCGTAAAAAAGACATTACCGCGACGTGTTTCGACTTATGAGTAGCTTATAAGTAGCCTTTGTGGACGTGTGTAAGCGTCCACATATCGTGTGTAAAACTTATCCTCATCGCATGCGGAACGTGTGTCATACGCCGAGTACGTCGTAAAATTTTGAACATGTTCAAAATTTCTTGACGTACTCTACTTACTACGACTTATGATAGCGTATTTAGCGTTCTACTCACGCATACTAAACTTACCCATACCGTATTCGACGTGCCCCCAACGTTTTAGACACACTTTTTGTTACGTCGGCATACGCTGGCAAGATCGCCAAGGTGTGACCGCGATTTTGACCCTTCCATTTCTACGGCAGTTATGATTTGAATCGTTGTGCATCAGCCTTTTAATAGGCTACGTCACGACATCGTCGGCGATGCGTGCAACGCGCTATGCCTGAGTTAGACTATCGTTGGGCATCGGTTGTGTAGGCCGACAACAGGTTCAGCATTCGTTGGTATAAGTTATCTATAACACAACGAAACGTTCTGTGTAGTTACCAATGCGTTATACATAGGACCAAGTCGCTATGAATACGTCCAAATCTTTAAAAAAAACATCAAAAGTTCAACGTAAGCCAGCGTTTTACATAAATTTTAACACGTTGCCATCGCTGGCTAAAACGTCAAGGTGTGACCGGGCCTTTAACTGAGGGTTTTGGAAGTTATAACAAGGCGATTTGTGTTCTATGGTGTTCAAATATATAATTCCATTGAAATAGAATGAAAGTTTTAAAAGCTGGAGAAAAAACACTCAAAACATGCCGTTAAGGCCCGGTCACACCTTGACGTTTTAGCCAACGTATGCCGATTTTTGAATTTTTTTTCTAAAACGCTGGCACACGTTGAATACGTTATGGGTAAGTTTTGATAACATTGAGAGCACGCTGAAAAACACTGCCATACGTCGTTGTACGTTGGCTTTAAACGTTGTACTTTTCGGTTGTCCTCAAATTTTTTCATGCTTGAAATTTCACGACGTATGCCGGCGTATGACTCACACGTTCCGCTACGCTGGCCACAAGTTGTATGCACGGTCTGCGATCGTTGACAGACGTCAACACATGCTACGTGTAAGTTAATCATAAGTTGAGACACGCCGAGGTAATGTTTAGAGTACCCGAAACTTATTTCCTACCTATGATTAACGTGTTGTTGGCACGTTACGCGATCGTTGCCACATGTCGACAGACGTTACTTTTAAGTTACTCATAGGCTGAAAGACGTCAGTATAATGGATCGTCCTTGCGTCAGCCTCCACGGCCACGGCCAGGACACTTATTTGCAGCATTCTTCAAACTTTTCTTCGGCATGATGAGGATGTTCACACTTCGATGTCTAGCTTGGCTATGATTCCAATTGTCCATCGGCAGCGTCTATTTAAAATAGTCGAGTTTGAGCGTTTTAACACTTTCAGAAGAAACGCTTCAAATTTCCAAACCCCAGCGTCAAAAAACAAAGGCGAGTGACAGCAATTTAAATCGTTCATTGTAAACAATGAAACTAGCTGAGTGGTACCGTTTAAAAGTCGTTGAGTGTAAAAAAAATCCAATTGTTGAGCGCAAGCGTCTACTTTCAATAGTGGAGATGCAGCCATTTAAATCGTTGAGTGGCAGCCTATGAACCTACCCGTGGACACGCGGACGCAAGGACGATCCATCATAACCCACACCCTCCCCCTCACACCCACCTACTACTGCCAACATGAACAAACTACTACTAATACTAATACTAATACTGATACTGATACTGATACTGATACTGTTACTGCTGACATGGACATCGACTCAAAAAGGACTCGAAAACACTGTTGGGTTCCCCTTTTATGAGCAGCATTCTTATATACCAATTCCCAAAACCGCTGGGAACATGTCTTTATATGGCAGTTGTAAGCTAGAAACACGTTAATTTTTTTTTTTGTCGACCGGAAGACGTCATTGGAATACGTCTACATACGTCTATGTGTGTTGGGACTACGTAAAGAATTGGTTCAAAGCACGTCAAACATAAGTTAGAAATAAGTTTCGCGTAAAAAAGACATTACCATGACGTGTTTCGACTTATGAGTAGCTTATAAGTAGCCTTTGTGGACGTGTGTAAGCGTCCACATATCGTGTGTAAAACTTATCCTCATCGCATGCGAACGTGTGTCATACGCCGAGTACGTCGTAAAATTTTGAACATGTTCAAAATTTCTTGACGTACTCTACTTACTACGACGTATGATAGCGTATTTAGCGTTCTACTCGCGCATACCAAACTTACCCATACCGTATTCGACGTGCCCCAACGTTTTAGACACACTTTTTGTTACGTCGGCATACGCTGGCAAGATCGCCAAGGTGTTGTTGACACTTCCATTTGATGGATGTTGACATCCATCAAATGTTGTTGTTGATGTTGTTGATGGATGTTGACCGCGATGTTGACACTTCCATTTCTACGGCAGTTATGATTTGAATCGTTGTGCGTCAGCCTTTTAATAGGCTACGCCACGACATCGTCGGCGATGCGTGCAACGCGCTATGCCTGAGTTAGACTATCGTTGGGCATCGGTTGTGTAGGCCGACAACAGGTTCAGCATTCGTTGGTATAAGTTATCTATAACACAACGAAACGTTCTGTGTAGTTCCCAATGCGTTATACATAAGACCAAGTCGCTATGAATACGTCCGAATCTTTAAAAAAAAACATCAAAAGTTCAACGTAAGCCAGCGTTTTACATAAATTTTAACACGTTGCCATCGCTGGCTAAAACGTCAAGGTGTGACCGGGCCTTTAAATCAGAAATTTACCACCATTGATGCACCCTCTTTAACACCACCTAATTTAACACGTTGAATTAGTTATTCTTGCCTGTTGTTTGTGTCTTTTATGACGTCCCGAAAACTATTTTTTGACTGTTTCCTATTTGGAATGATTTTCAATTTTGTTTGACTGCCAGACAGACAGGAGCCAGACGAAAAAAATTACCTTACTCTGCAATGTGAATGCTCACTCGGGACAATATTCCGTCCAAGTTGCCAAATTCAGAGCCAAAGTACTGCTAAACTGCAGGTTCATGTTCGGATTCATGTTCCGATTCGTGTTCTACAGTGTTCAAAACATGAAATTATATTTATATTAAGTAGTTCCTTGATCACAGACTGACAAATTGAGAGACAGATACAGTGAACCAATTGTGTAATATTGGTAGCTTAGACACTCTCTGCTGTGCGTGTGGGGTAACTACTCATAAATGGATGATGGGTATTTTATACAATAACTATTGGCAGTTCAGCATTGGATGTTTAAGTGCCAAGAACTGTAAATCCATGTGAGGACCCACCAGATATAGCAGGGGAAGGTGGGCTAGGTGACCCCAGACCATGGGCATTTCGAGCAAATACACGGAAGGCATAAGATGTATCACTGTGAAACTGCAAAAGTGGTATCGTGTGCGATTGAGCAGAAGCTGGAAGGTTTCTCGCCACAAGTTCCCACAGACCTTCATCTGCAATGGAAACAGAGACAAAGAGGTCAGGATAGCTCAGAAGTAGCACAACTCACCTTGGAGTTGCTGAACCTGAGCTCAATTCCAAATGAAATAGGATCCGACTACAAATTTTGTGCTTGTATGTAATACATGACTATGTACATAATAATTTTCTGTTCATTTGAATGGATGTTAAGTTGGTTATCACATCTGCTAGCATGTCGTTGTAGACATTAAATAGGCCCAGGCTACCTTGGCAAAATAATTTTTCTTGTTCTTTCTGATGACTATTTTTGCTCTTTGCTTATTTAGGCTCCTTCTGATAACTCCAATGCAGTATTTAATCTTTCATTTGGTTGTGTGCCAGCACTCAGGCCAAATTCTAATTTATTGCATCCTGGCCTACAGCCTTACTGGTTCCTGGTTACCACAGTCTTTCTGTTCAATCAAGATATGGCAAGGGCAGTGCCTATAGAAAGTCAACACCTCCTTTCAAATTTTTCACCTTTTGTTGCCGTATAGTCTGGAATTAAATTGCATTAAATCAGACTTTTCCACCTTTATTTTCACATTGTAACCCACAACTTCCAAGTGAAAAATAAATTCTACAAATTTCAGTAAATTAATTCAAAATACAAAACTAGAATATTTTGGTTGGATAAGTGTCCACCCCCCTGAGTTAATACTTGGTGGAAGCACCTTAAACAGCAATTACAGCTGTGAATCTGTTGTGATAGGTTTCTACTAACTTTGCACACCTTCATTCGGCAATATTTGTCTCTTCTTCTGTACAAAACTGTTAAATATCAGTGAAGTTGCATGGAGAGTGTTGATGGACAGCAATCTTCAAGTGATGTCACAGATTTTCGATTAGATTTAGGTCGGGGGTCTGACTGGGCCACTCATGGACATTTATCTTTTTGTTCCTTAACCACTCCAGTGTAGCTTTGGCTGTGTGCTTCGAGTCATTGTCATGCTGAAAGGTGAAACATCCCCATAACATGATGCTGCCACCACCATGCTTCACAGTAGGGATGGTGTTCTTTGGGTGATGTGCTGTGTTGGGTTTGCACCAAATGTAACGTTTTGCATTTAAGCCATAAAGTTCCATCTTGGTTTTCTCAGACCACAAAACGTTTTGCCACATGGCTTCAGAATCTCCGGAATAGTATTTTGCATACCTCAAACGGGACTCAAGGTGGGCTTTTTCGAGTAATGGCTTCCTTCTTGCCACCTTACCGTACAGACCAGACTTGTGGAGTGCTCTGGATATTGTTGTCACATGCACACAGTGACCAGTCTTTGTCATAAAGCCATGTAGTTCTTTCAAAGTTACCATTGGTCTTTTGGTGGCCTCCATGATCAATCTACTCCTTGCTTGGTCATCCATTTTGGAGGGACAGCCCGATCTTGGCAGGGTGGTGGTGGTACTATATGACTATATGCCTTCCACTTCTTATTGATTGTCTTGACTGTGCTCCAAGTGATATTCAATGTCTTTGAAATATTTTTATACCCATCCCCTGATCTGTGTCTCTCCAAAACTTTATCCCAGAGGTCTTTTAATAGCTGTGAATTGAATTGCTGTGTGATTTTGAAGGTGATTGGTTACACCTGAGCTAATTTACTATTGCTATTCTAAGAGGGGTGGACACTTATCCATCAAAGATATTCTAGTTTTGTATTTTAATTAATTTTCTGAAATTTGTAGAACTTGTTTTTCACTTGGAAGTTGTGGGTTACGATGTGTAAATAAAGGTGGAAAAAAGTCTGATTTAATGCAATTTAATTCCAAGCTATAAGGCAACAAAAGGTGAAAATTTTGAAAGGGGGTGTAAACTTCTATAAGCACTGTATTACTTAGAGGTTTTATGGTTGCAAACTGCAGGGTTACTGAATCTCCTTCACATCAAAGTAGATTTCCTTTTTCCAGAAAGATTGACAATTTATGGACATGCCATCATCATCAACAATTGCCCCTTAAACTATTTTTGAAGAGAATTAATATAGTAGATTTATCACGACCTGGCAAAACACACAATGGAAACGGTTGTCAAATCAATGATAAAACCTTGGGAAACATTTGGGAACAATCTGTAAAAAATAGGTTGGTGGCAGCGATACAAAAGCAAGCATAGAAAGCAATACAGTACTCATATCTGTGAAGAATAGTGTGTCTTTGTCAATGAACAAGATAAACAGTGGAGTTTATCAACTAAGAGATGACAACAGTATGTTTACCGTGGCTGTGGGAAACAAGGTACGCTTGAAGTTTCAAGTGTTACCCTTTACTCAGAGCAAAACTCTTCAACTGTTTCTTGGCAGGATTCAAACTGTTGTGCTCAGAGCAAACATTAATAGCTGGATGGAAAGTTAAAAGGATACACACTATATACACAAGTGATGAATCAAATGATGGGGTCAATGGAAAGGCAAATGTATACAAGTGGGAATACTGTTTGGGAGGAAAGTTATTGTTCTCTGTTTAGAAGGTTGATGTGACAAAATCCTTTTCCCTTTTGTTGTTTTTATCTTATATGGTATTCAGAAGTCTGGTGGTGGTTTAATGGATAAATTGTCTGGTTGAAGATCTTATGGTTCTGAGTTCAAGCCCCTGTTGTGTCATACATAACACCACGTGGGTTGATTTAGTCTATGCATCATCTTATGCTGGCAAAATGAGTACCAGATCTGGGAAAAATTAGCCATTTGAGTATCCTGTGTTGGAATGCTGACCCATCCTGGATTGCCCTCTTTAGTCAATGAAACTGCCTTGGCAGACCTTTGTGGTTATTTGTTTTGAAACTAGTCTATTGTGCAAGGAAACAATAAAAGTAGATGCAGAAAAGTGCAATTCTGCCCATCCCATTTACACAATATCAACAACACCAGCGTTTCTATTTCAACAAAGAACATGAGAACAGAAGATTACAATGAACACCCTGACAGCACCAAGTTTTATTTTTGGAACAAAATGGTGAGGACAGAAGTATTGGTTGAAGAAGTCCATAAGAAGACAGAAAGGAAAAGATTAAGGTTGCAAGAGGTGAGGGGACGGTGCAAGGCAGAGACCAACGATCCAGTTCAAGGGACCATATATCGTGGAAATGTCGATCCACACCTCTACTATCCATGTGCTTCATACATTTCCCTTCCCTCCCTTTCTCTTACTTCTTTCTCCTCCAAACCGCCTCTTCCTTCTCGCCATACTCCTTCCACTCCCCATACAGTCCGTTCTTTCTCCTGTCATCCTCCCTTCTCTTCATTTTCTCAATATTAATTATCCTAATTTACCACCTACCCAATTTGTATGCAATACTGCATATTTAAAAAAAAAGGTTCCAAAGCACACAATACCTTCTATTGGCTTCATTGTTACAGCCACCTGCATTCACATATTCTACCACTTAATATTTGTCGAAAAAACAAAACAAACAATGTCCTTGCTACCACCGGAAAACATTCCAGATATCAACGATGTTGAGACGACTTTGTCCACTAGTATCCAAACGAGGGTGGGTAGGCCAAATCAGTCTTTCCTTTTCCAAGACAAACCCCCTTGCCACCCTGAAGGCCGTGAAAGTGTTATGTTCAGACACCATCCATAAACCTTCATGTTCTCTTGAGAAAAGTAGTGGCAGCAGAGGGGGTAGAGAGATTTAAATTGGAATTAGATTGGTACCTATAGATGCATTGGACATAGAGGGGCATGGGAATATTGACAAGACTTGGAGGTAGCTTGTGTGTGGATGGGTGATAGTTTTTGGGGTTGGTGCAGCACAGGCATGATGGGCCGAATGGCCTCCTCCTGTGCCAAAATTCCTTGTGTGTATATCACCAAAATGTTTTTTTTTTATATCCTTTTCACAAACCACACACGACTTTTTAATGAAAGCATTTTTGACCATTTCAATTGGCTTCACAGTCTTTTTGTCCAATGACTCCAACCTCCTAATGGGCTTATTCAGTATCACATGTATTAGCTCTAGGGATTGTGTATTTATAACTTCATTTATTTACTTATTTGGTGGGAACTTATAAGTGGTTTCTATTCACCTCGCCCATCACTACCAGCTGTCTGTGTTTGTATTCTGAGCACATAAAGGTTTAACTTGGTATTGCTGCCACTTCAATACCTTCTATTAATAGAGTATTAAAGACTTGCATTAACGTTTTTCATTGTTGTTGAATAATTACCACCGAAGGTGAAGGAGGTTATGTTTTCACTCCTTTCTCTCTGTTTGTCTGTCTGTTTGTTTGTGTGCAGGATATCTCAAAAAGTTTTGGATGTATCCGGATTAAATTTTGTGGACAGGTTGGGTGTGTGACAAGGATGAACTGATTAGATTTTGGTGAACATGCAAATCCGGATCCGGCTACTAGAATTTTTTAAAGCGATTATTCACCATTGAGAGATAGGGCCAAAACGATATATTGCACGATATCTCAAAAAGTTGTGGACAGATTCAGATGAAACTTGGTGGACAGGTTGGTTGTGTTTCACGGAAGGTGAAGATCCGGTGAATTTTTAAAATTAAATTTTGGTGAAGATCCGAATCCAGATCTGGATACAAGAATAATTTAATTTTTAAAATGATTCTTCACCATTGAGAGAAAGTCCTAAACCAATATATAGCACGGTATCTCAAAAATGTATTGGGCCCGATATGTTCTCGTGGATTAGACATTTCAAGGTGGAGGCATGCGCTCCACCGAGTGCCCTTCTCGTTACAAATATTATCACATTTTTCCCCCTTTTTAAAATTAACCATACTCCCTTCTTTGGGAATAAAGTGAACACATTTCCATTTAACATTATGCAGAAAAATTTGACAATTCTCAGCAAGAAACTTGATGCCATTAATACATCATGTTGAAGTCAACTTAATTAGTGTGTCAGAGTGACAATGGAAATTCAATATTGGTGCATTTGACTGTTCAGGTTGGCAGTGCAATCTGGTGATAGATACAACAGCAGCACGAAGCACATTTGTCAGCCAATAAGAGACTTGCGTTTTATCAGCCAATGACAGTGACTCTTGTTAGACAGTGAAATGATGATGATGATGATGATGATGATGATGATGATGATGATGATGATGATGATGATGATGATGATGATGATGATATACCATACTCTTTGCAGAGCTTTCATGTTGCTGAAGCGGTTTATTGGCATGGGTTATCTTGGTGGTTTGCCATTGCCTTTCTAGCAGTAGTCAGAGTAGCAATTTGTTAAGAGTGCCGGCAACAGTTCGCCGACGACACTGTGCATGGGATAAGCGAAGAACATAGAATTTTTAACATCCATCAACTAAATCCGGCAGTTGGACTCCCAGTTTGGCATCCATGCGACGGATGGCACACACGTTGATGAATCACCCTGCTGTGAAACACTGGGATAACAGCTTATAGCTGTGCCAAGATTCAAAACCAGGCTATGCGGTTCAGATGTGAGTGAGTGCAAGATTTCCCTCTCTTTTTCTTTATTGGTCTTTTTGGCCTCCTCCTGTGCCAAAGTTTTGGAAGGTCTGACATTCGTGCAGAAGATGATGATCACAACGCATCTTGGTGAGGCCTTTTGAGATTCAGCAGTACTCTGTGAATGAATTTTTGTACACTCCTCCAGTAAATCGATATTGGTGAAAGGAACAGAGAAAAACAACTGAGGGGGTTCATAAAAGCAATCAAATACATAAAAAAGAAAGATAATAAAACAGTTGTTATGATAAAATTACATAGAGGCAAAAAGTCTTAGCGATGTGGTGGAAATTGTCGCTCGCCAAACTTTGCCTTTATTTTAGGGAGTGGGAAGCTCCCTATATTTTGTGGTGAAAACATCCCATTGTCTCAAATTGGAGGAGTGTGTTGACCAATTTAAGCCAAAGTTTATCACAAAACTCAAACAAACTGGCATCATCACTTGCGACCTGCCAGGGTTAGTCTCAGCTACGAAACCTTAATGATTTGTAATGGGCGCCCTGATATCTTGCAGTGGAGATGGGGAATATGGGTAGTGGATTTGGGGCAAATATATTATAACACTGTATGTACTTAGACCAGCCTGGTGTTGACTTAATGGTTGGGGTGGCGGGCTTTGGATCCTTGGGTCCTGAGTTCAAATCCCACTCAGCTGTTGAATTAATACCAGGTGGGGTTAACTCGGCCTGTCATCCTTCCGAGGTCGGAAAAATGAGTGCCAGCATGTTGGTATATTGTGTCGAAGTGTTGACCTGTCCAGGATTGTGCCCAATAACCAAGGAGACTGCTTAAGCAGCACCAATGCTCTGCACAGAGTATGGTCTCGATCTCCTCTCTCCTCCTTAAGACTTAAAGTCCTGTCATGCCATAAATAACATCAGGTGGGTTGACTCAGCCTGTCATCATCCCAAGGTCGGTAAAATGAGTACCACCTCACTGAGAAAAAAAAGAGCCATATGAGTATGCTGCATCGGTGTGGCGGCCCATCCAAGACTTTTCCTCCTAGCCAATGAAATTGCCTCGGCAGCCCTATGTACCTGACAGCATGAAAGGAATGGTTATTATTATATGTTCATGGACCCGAAGTAATGGGGCTATTTGGATGCTGACCTGAAGCTCGTGCTTCGATGATGTATCCGGAAACAGGGCTGTTCCCTGGGTCACCCTCCACCCAATGAACTGTCACAGTTTCTTCATCGAGTTGTACCCATGGCTCTGCTGGTGGGCCTGGGGCACCTGAGAGGAGAAAAAGAGCATCCTTTAGCAAGAAAAGCCATGTGTGCTGAGGAGTAAAGTGGAATGTTGTGTTGAATGCAAGCATGAATATATATATATATATATATATATATATATATATATATATATATATATATATATATATATATATATATATTGCTTGAGAGCTTGTAGGCGACCCAACCAACCATGAGCAGGTCCTGCAGTGATATTTCCAGAAATCTCTGGCCCATAGGCCAATGTGCGGGCACAAACTCCCACCATGTAGATTTCTCCCTCGGTAAGGTCTTTGATCAACAGCCATTTTCTTGAGCTTCCAGGCACATCCACTGTTACAATCTTACTTATACCTGTTGAGGTGTGCGGAAGTTGATAATCGGGAAAGAACGGAAAGATGTGCTGATTAGAGGAAGTCATGAAGATGTACTTGATATGTATTTAATATTGCTATGTGGTGACATAAGAATATACCGTAAGTAACAGAAGCATTTTTCTTTTGTCTCACTGCATAATGAATATTTTCTATCATTTTCATTTTACTACCGTTCACAGGTGAAGTTGGCTGATAAATGACCCGAAACCCCGTGATTAGGCCATTTGGTTGAATTGGCATGCCCCAAGTCACGTTCACCGAGCTGGAGGTCATCTTTGTGAAATGGAGGTAGGCTGGGGCTGATGGAGCTGTGGAAACAATTAGGAGAGAGGAGTTAGAACAATGTTTGATAGTGTGAATGTTGGCCTCAATTATTAGAATAATATGGGTTCCCTTACAAATAAATTCAACAAAGGAGGATGCCATTAAGTCGATCAGGCCTGCACTAGGATTGTCAACCTCTGGTTGTTTGTCTGTCTGTATCATTTTTAAATGCTGAGCATCAAGTAAGGAAGCAGCACAATCCATTTTAAAAGTCTTTGGTATGATTCGGTCAGGTTTGAGGTGCCAATCTCCCAGACTCGGAGCAGATTAATCAATACATCACTGAGTCTGGTTGAAGAGTATCCTTCATGAAGGAAAGGAAAGGAAAATTGACATGTTGTGGGCTTGGCCTTGGCCTAAAAGTCCAGGGTAATGATGCACAATGTCCTGTTCCTTTTTGAGATTATTTTATACAAAGATCTAAGCTCATGAAGGTGGTAAATGACAAAGGGCTAATAAGGTTATGGGGTGGGGGTGGATAGATACCAGGAGAAGTAACACAACAATAGGCAATGATGGCCCCCAGAGGGAGAGAATGGGAAAGAATGAGCATGTGTAGAAGAGATCGTGAATGTACATGGTTGAGTGTATGATGTATTTATGGGCAGCACATGTGAAAGACCGACGTGAAGAGATTGAGACAATGGACACAGGGAGCCCCCTACGTGAGAGAAGTTTCATATTTGTGGCCGAGATGACCACCTCTAAGTGATCTCAACCGGCTATGGATGACTCTCCTCTGGCTCCCTGCATGGAATGCAAGACTTCTTTGGGGAATCGCGACGATTGTGTCCAATGCTTGACGTGCGGATCGTGGACGTGCATCGCGTGCTTGATGGGTTGCACCAAGGCTGTTACCGAAACCAAGAAGAAAGACACATCTCGAATGCTCGGTTGCGCGGGCATGGTCTACACGTGCAAGAAGTGCCAGGAAAGCTCCGATCCTGTCACCGCCAATCTCTACGCGGCTCTGCTCAAGATCGTCACGGCCAACTCGCAGCAGATCGCCTCGTTGTCGGAAATGATCGCAAATCTGACCACTCAGGTCGCGGCTCAAAAAGTTGTTGGGAATCAACGACAGCTACAAGAATAACAACCGTTTGACATGGCCCAAGTCGTGTTGGCCGCGTCCCAGGCGGCCTCTGAGACCATCATGGAGCAGATGCAGTTGAAGGAGAAAAAGCCCAACCTGGTCTGTGTCGGCTGGAAGGAGGACACCACCTTGGCGTGGGACAACGAGCAGAACGAACGCGACCGGGTGATCATCGACCGCCTATGTGACCAGCTGCGCATCAATAAGGAGCTGGTGGTCAAGAACTTCCGCGACGGGCCAAAGCACTACCACGGATCGCACAACCGCAAGGATTGGATCATGAAGGTAGTGTTTAGCGACTCCACGGCGCGCCAGATGTTCCTGACGGGGGCGATCTCGCTCGTGGCCGGGGATGCGGAGGTCAAAAACGGCAAGTTCCGCGCGTTCGTCCGACCCGACCAGACGGCGAAGCAGAGGAAGGTCGACCGCGATCTGCGCACCGAGTTGAAGGAAAACTCGGGAAACTAGGCGGGCTGAGCATGTTATTCCGTTTTACCTTACTAACTCTCGTAGTATTTTGCAAAAAGAGCACGATTTGCTGTTTCTGACTCCAAAAAATCCTGAAAAGGTTTTTTTAATCACTGAATCATGGTTAAATGAGACTATCCCGAGCGGCTTTTTCAGTCGGTTTTTGAATGACTTTGTTGTGTATCGTTGTGACAGGAGTCAGGAGGAGGGCAGGGAACGACATGGTGGGGGTGTTATAGTTTTAATTCCAAAGAAGTATACAAATTTTGAGGTAAAAGTTGAAAAACCAAATTTTTCGAGTTCCTTTGGTGTACACTTTCTCGAGATCATACGGCGACAAAAAAGTTAATTTTTGGTGTTTACTATAGATCTCCTTTTTTTCCACAGAACGATTCGATTAATGCCGTGATCAATCATATCCGCACTAATTATGATCCTTTTTCCTCGTTTGTGCTTTGTGGTGACTTTAATATACCAGGTTTAAAGTGGGATGGTATCTCAGTAGGAAACAAAAATGAGGAAATGTTTAGTGAGGCTATGTTTGAGATAGGCTTGACTCAGCGTGTTCATGTTCCGACGCATGTAGCTGGAAATATTCTGGATTTAGTTTTTGTGAACAACTTATTTCTTATGCAGCAGTGTGAAGTAGAACAGTTTCATGATATCTCTGATCATTTTGAATTTTTTTTTTTAAATTGCGTTTCAAAGTAATAAGCGATCCATTAGTCGGAATGACATACCTGACTTCAAAAATGCTAATTATGCGGAAATTTCTCGTGAATTATGCCTTTTTGACTGGACAGCAGCCTTTTCTTTCTGTGTGAATGTAGATCAAATGTGGGAAATTCTGCACAATTATTTAATTTTCCTCGTCCTATAATGGGTCCCGTTCTGTCCCGTTTGTCCAAAAAATTGTAATTGGTCCTCTGAAACCTCCAGTGCTTACGAGAGACAACGGAGCACTCATCTTTGGTCTAAAAAATCGGGAAAAGATAAGCACAAACTGGAATGGAAGGCAGCATCTAGGCATGCGAGATTTTTGAAACGAAAAGATATTTTTAGGCAAGAAAATGGAGTTTTTAAATCGGAACAAATTAACAAATTCTGGAGTTATATAAAGTCAAGGTTAAGTAACCGATCGGTTATTCCGCCTATGGTCGGTGCGGACGGAAATATAGTGGTAGATTACGGTGAAAAAGCGAAAATGTTTAACAGTTTTTTTGTTTCGGTTTTCACTGAAGATGATGGTAAACTGGTAAATATGATCAATCCTGATAATATTAGGTCTCCTCCTTTGCCTGTGTGTGATAGGCTGAATGTTTTTGACCATATTAAAGCTCTTTCGGCTAAATTTTCGTCTGGCCCAGATTCTATTCCTCAGAATTTATTGGTTAAATTCGCACTTGAGTTGTCGGAGCCTTTGTCTAGAATTTACTTGTTGTCTATTCACTCTGGCATTTTCCCTTCTAATTGGAAAATAGCGAAAGTGGTTCCTTTGCATAAGAAAGGCATCATTTCAGTAGTGGAAAAGTATCGTCCTATCAGTTTATTGAATGTTGCAAGTAAGCGTTTAGAATCGATTATTCATCAGTATATTTTAACACTTGAAACAGAATAGTATCATTGGGGAGTGCCAACACGGTTTCTTACCTAAACATTCTACAATAACGCAGCTCATCTCCTGTTTGGATGACTGGACTAAGATTGTCGATCAAAACAATACTGTGGATGTTATTTATTTGGACATAGCAAAAGCTTTTGATTCAGTTAGTCATACAAAACTCATTCAAAAAATGACCGCCTATGGTTTTAATGTGAAAATTATCAGTTGGGTTAGAAATTATTTGCTTAACAGATCTCAACTTGTACAAGTTGAAGACGTTGTTTCTGAGAATCGTCCGGTTAGCTCTGGGGTTGTACAAGGCTCTTTATAATTGGCCCAGTCCTTTTTTTAATCTATATCAATGACATTGTGAACTATGTGAAAACAGCCTTTTTAAAGTTGTATGCGGACGACGCAAAAATATATATTTCATGTCCAAGAAACGAGCAAAATGTTAAACTTAAAGAAGATTTGAAACAAATAATGAGTTGGGCAGACAATGTGCAATTGAGAATCGCAGTAAAATAAGTGCTTCGTTCTTCAAATCGGTCATGGAAATGTGAAGACGCAGTATGAAGTCCAAGATTTTCCAGTTCCCTCGGTTAAATGTATGCGTGATTTGGGCGTAATTGTTTCGGTGTTGTGGTTACCAGATTCGCAAACCACCATTCAGGTCCCTTAGGTGAGGTATCTCGGTAAGTGCATGTGTAGTTAGGCCCAAACCCGTTGTCTAGTGGGAATACATGTCATTTATACGTGCTGCGACTCTTCAGGATAGCCGTTTTTCTTTTACTATCTTTATTTTGGACCAACCGCCATGATTACCACCACAACCACAACATCAACCACCAACCACAACGCCGCTTCACCACAACCGCCACGACCTTCACGTCACACCTCGCAACCGTAGCATCGCCACCGTTCTTGCCCCGCTGTGGGTACCGGTGTTGGACTCGTGCAGGGCGCACGTTGAACAGCGTGTACAAAATCACGGATTTTGTGCTTCAAAAACGGATCAAAAACGACACACGCCCACTTTTTGCCGTCCAATCGGTGAGCGAGGGGCGATTTGGCCCCGCCTCCAGAACGATCGATATATGCAAATTTGTGGATCAAAAAGCCTTCACGCCCACTTTTTCTCGGGCCAATGGGGAGCGAGGTGAAAGGTCAAAGGGAGGGGGTCAAAGGCGAAGCTACGGGGGGATAAAAGGACGGTGTTCGTCAGTCAGCGGAACGAGAAGGAGTCGGAGGGTGGAGAGAAGAGTGTGGAAGTCTGGAGCCCGAAGCCTGCAGTAGCTGGAGAAGCTGAAGAGAGTCGAACGAGGAGAGCCCAAAGAAGAGTCCAGGGTGGAGAGTCCAGAGGCGGAGAGGCGGCAACGGCGAAGGCAGACGAGGGGGTGCTCGCGTCGGTGCCGGGAGCTGCACGCCCGAGGGAGGCCGGCAGCGCGACCTGGCCGAGGTGGAGACGCACACCAGGGATAATAAAGATCCTCTATACCCCGAGCATCAGCAACCCCCTCCTGTTTCCCCCGCGCTGAGATAGTGCGACCAAGGGGGCCCCCTTTCCCACCCCCTGCCAGGCACTGTCCGCGAGGCCCGCGGAGTGAGGCGCCATCGCCGCTCCGCGTCTCATCACCAGACGGGTAGGCGCGACCCGGTCTCGGCCTCAGGCCCGCCTCATTCTTGAGGGTATTTCTTTTCCTTGGTTTTGGGTATGTGTTGTCGGCGCCGTCTGTGAAGTAGAATTGTATAAGTGTTGCCGTGTGCTCGGTAGTCGGTATTAGCTCTGCATTGTTTTCGCTTTTATATTTGCTTTTTGTGTAAATGGAATTGTGTTTTTTCTGTGTGCTTTTGGTGGAATTGTATATCTGTGCTTCCCGTGTGCCGCGAATAAATGTGCTTTATTGTTGAACTGTTCTCCCGCTTCGCTTCGTCTTTTCCTCCATTGAACCCTCATCTTGCTTCACGTAAAGGGTTGGTAGTGGGCTGAGTACGCCCGATAATTAATCAAACCGTCGAGGTCGACGATAACACCGCTCGGTTATTCTGATAGTACGGAACGGGTCGCTTAAGTGGCCCGTGTCCGAAGTCGACCTGCGGCGAGGTGCGATCGCCCGGTCTACCCTCCGCGTGGGTACTTAGGTAGGTCGAATTTGGCGAGCAACCCTATCCCACGCGGGGGCTGATTGGCTCGATCGCGGTGAGACCGAAAGGTCCACCCGTGACTGGTTCCCGGCGTTAGTCCGAGAGGGTCACGACTGGATTGTCCGTCCGGTGGGCGACGTGCCGCGATTCGAGTTACGTGGCCGTCAGCACGCCGGCGGGCGCGAAAACCGCAACAATATATATTTCATGTCCAAGAAACGAGCAAAATGTTAAACTTAAAGAAGATTTGAAACAAATAATGAGTTGGGCAGACAATGTGCAATTGAGAATCGCAGTAAAATAAGTGCTTCGTTCTTCAAATCGGTCATGGAAATGTGAAGACGCAGTATGAAGTCCAAGATTTTCCAGTTCCCTCGGTTAAATGTATGCGTGATTTGGGCGTAATTGTTTCGGACGATCTTAAATTTAGTGCACACTGCAAAATGATAGCACAAAAGGCATTCATCATGCCTGCTTTAATTTTTAAAGTGTTCTGTTGTAGGAATAGAAACTTTCTGGTGAAAATGTTCATCACCTTCGTTCGGTCACTTTTGGAGTATGCTACAGAAGTGTGGAATCCGTGCTTAATTAAAGATATTGATTTAATTGAGCATGTTCAACGATCCTTCATGCGTAGAATTCCAGGAATGGCTGGATTATCTTATCCAGATCGTTTGAAAGTACTGAAAGTGGAATCCTTGGAACATAGAAGAGTAGTAAGGGACCTCATTTTTGTGTATAAAATCCTGTTTCATTTAGTTTCTTTATCATTTTCAGATTATTTTGAAATGGCTTCTAGGTCAGGTCAATGGAAAAATCATGAATATTGCTTGAAATGGATTAGAGTGAATAAAGAAATTCGAAATTTTTTTTTTGCAGTTAGAACCATTCCAATTTGGAATGCTTTACCCTCACAAGTTTTTGAAGTCCGTTCAGTGTCAACTTTTCGGCAGCGAATATCAGTTCTAGACTTCTCACAATTTTTTCGGGGCACGGCCACGGCCGGAAATCGGCCTTGTCGTTCCCTGGCCTTGATACCCTAAATTACAGTAAATGATTTTTTTTTTAAAATTAAATTTATACCTCGCATAGGAAATGTTCGTGCGATCTCGGTTTTTTTGTAATTCGAAGCCTTCATTGTTCGTTGTTTTGTTTTTTTACTAACATTTTGTATCAGGCCAAAGAATAAAGCATTCTTCTCATACAATTTCAGAATGGGAAGACTAAGAGGAAGAACGAAGGGAGGTGGGCAATCAGTCAAGGTATTATGAGGGTGAGCAGGCAAGAATTTATTGAGGAATGCGTGTAACCTGGGGTGGCATCGGGATGGCAGAGGTAGAAGAGGGTAGGAGGAGCAATGCCAGATGTAAACTTGTATATAATAGAGACACCACTAACTTGATGCTAGTGAGAGTGAGGTAGTCTTTGTGAGGTAGTCTCCTGTTTAAGATTCAAATCATATGGAAGGCTTTGTGTTTGACCAACTTAAAAGAAGCAAGGTGGGAAGCAGGAGTAGCAAAGAGTGAGGAGGAATACTCCCTGGAGGTCTATGTGAATGCTTTGTACAGTGTGGTGAGCTGGGTGTGGCTCTTTACCTTTGCCTTTGCTTGCTTAGTGGGGGGAGGGGGAGGAGAGGACAGAGGGAGGGGAAAGAGAGGAGACAATGGAGGAGAGGGAGAGGAGAGGGTGGAGGGGAGGGAGAGGAGAGGATGGATGGGAGGGAGAGGTGAGGTAGGAGGGGCGATGAAGCTAGGAAGGGGGTAATAGTGAGGTAAGGGGGTGGGGTGGGGGAAGAGCGGCACCTCACCAAATGTTGCTAAACACTGCAGGAGGGAGGGTGTGAGGAGGAAGAGAGAGAGAGAGAGAGAGAGAGAGAGAGAGAGAGAGAGAGAGAGAGAGAGAGAGAGAGAGAGAGAGAGAGAGAGAGAGAGAGAGAGAGAGAGAGAGAGAGAGAGAGAGAGAGAGAGAGAGAGAGAGAGAGAGAGAGAGAGAGAGAGAGAGAGAGAGAGAGAGAGAGAGAGAGAGAGAGAGAGAGAGAGAGAGAGAGAGAGAGAGAGAGAGAGAGAGAGAGAGAGAATGAGAGAGAGAGAATGAGAGAATGAGGAGGGGGGGGGGTGGTGTGAAGTAGGAGGAAAAAACAGAAGATAGGAAGATAGAAAGTTAATGGGTGGAGGTGGTGTTAGCAAAGAGAACGATATATGATGCAAAATGACCGAAAACACACACACACACACACACACACACACACACACACACACACACACACACACACACACACACACACACACACACACACACACACACACACACACACACACACACACACTGAGATGTTGGGTGTGAGCATTTAAAATGCACGCTATCTCCAGGGCAAAGGACTGCCTGCATGCATGCCCATACATATTCATACAAGCTAGTCCCCGCAACAGAGAGGGGAGGTTGGGCAGCAGGGGGAGGGGTGGAGAGAGAGAGGGGAGGTGGGGATGGGAGGGGGAGAGGGGAAGGGTGAGAGAGAGAGAGAGGGGAAGGGTGAGAGAGAGAGAGAGGGGAAGGGTGAGAGAGAGAGAGAGAGAGAGAGAGAGAGAGAGAGAGAGAGAGAGAGAGAGAGAGAGAGAGAGAGAGAGAGAGAGAGAGAGAGAGAGAGAGAGAGAGAGAGAGAGAGAGAGAGAGAGAGAGAGAGAGAGAGAGAGAGAGAGAGAGAGAGAGAGAGAGAGAGAGAGAGAGAGAGAGAGAGAGAGAGAGAGAGAGAGAGAGAGAGAGAGAGAGAGAGAGAGAGAGAGAGAGAGAGAGAGAGAGAGAGAGAGAGAGAGAGAGAGAGAGAGAGAGAGAGAGAGAGAGAGAGAGAGAGAGAGAGAGAGAGAAAGAGAGAGAGAGAGAGAGAGAGAGAGAGAGAGAGAGAGAGAGAGAGAGAGAGAGAGAGAGAGAGAGAGAGAGAGAGAGAGAGAGAGAGAGAGAGAAAGAGAGAGAGAGAGAGAGAGAGAGAGAGAGAGAGAGAGAGAGAGAGAGAGAGAGAGAGAGAGAGAGAGAGAGAGAGAGAGAGAGAGAGAGAGAGAGAGAGAGAGAGAGAGAGAGAGAGAGAGAGAGAGAGAGAGAGAGAGAGAGAGAGAGAGAGAGAGAGAGAGAGAGAGAGAGAGAGAGGTCGGGGTCAGAAAGAGCAAAGGGGTGGGAGAGAGGGGGTAGGGTTGGAAGGGAGAGAGGGGCGTAGGATCGGGGTTGGAGAGGCAGACGGGTGAGGAAGGGAGAGGGATTCTGGCAGATGTGATTCCCAGTTTATCATCCATCCGAGAGACGGCACACATTGATGAATCACCCTACCTGTGAAACACCGGGATGACAGTTTATAGCTGGGTCGGGATTCAAATCCAGGCTACAAAGAGTAAGCATGCTTACCACTCGGCTTTCTTGCCATGATATGGGGATTTATGTCATAACTGAAAATATTTTTTACTCATTGTGAGACAATAATTTATTTTGCCTTCCTTCAACATGTTGTTAAGAACGCATGAGCTTTGTTTCGAACTTTGTTCAAGTCGGTCGTAAGTTCATTTGTACAAAAGCAATTTCCATAACTCGGTTATTATTAAAGATAGGATCTCAAAATTTGGTACTGTTAATTGCAAATGATACAATTGCTTGCTGTTAGAATTTGAGCGTGATCGCATGTCGGGATTCGAATCCCACCATGCTATCCTGAACTTTGTTCAAGTTGATCGACGTACAGTATCCAGTGACAATGTGAATATTGGCAAGTGCTCACCAAGTAGAATAAACACTCCAACAAAACAGTTGATAAGAAATGGCTCGCTTGTCACGCAATTAGCAATCACCAAACCAAATGTCATATTAAACATACACCTCTCGGAGACGCCTGGAATGTCAAATATAACCGAATTGGACAAATTAACACTTTTCTACCAGTCAAAACCGCTTGTAAGTTAGATTCTGGAGCTTAACTTTTGTAATTCGGCTTAGTTTAAGAGATACTCATGGTGATTGCATGGACGGAAATGAAATATAGCAACGAACGCTGACGTCTCCAGCCATTCATAAGCATTACAATCTAACCAGCGATTCGTAGTTATGATGAACAGGCATTCGATAATAGTCCATTTGCCAGAGAAGTAACCTTGTTGTCCTCAAAAGTGCATGGTTTTATGGTGGTTTCTTGTTCACAGGCATGCATAGACAAAATTAAGCTTGGTTGCCTGGATGGCAACCATGGGGAAATCTGTTATTTTTGCGCAAATACAAGATGGCCGTCATCAACTGTGCTGAAAATATAACTTTTTAGGTAATGAACTTAAAATTACACGAGACATCTTTTCCATAAAATTTTGGCACGAGGAATCGATATTTAACCTTATTTTTGTGATTAGAAGTAAATTTTAGGTCAATCTTCGAGTTCCTGGCAATTGTTTGCCGTGCGAGATACATTTTGAATGACAACAAGGTCACTATTCTGACAACTGGACGCTCACATGCGACATTAATGCGAGTTACTAATTAATTGTTTTGTTTTTATAGATATGGCTGATTCAAGGTGTATTCTTCCCGTGTGTCATGGTGGAGGGGAATTGAAGAAATTCGCTGATCAAGGGATCAAGACATTGATCTCCTGTGCCAAAGCCCGTGGAGATGAAGAGCTTCGTGCAAAACTACAGGACATTGTTGATGGTGGTGGTGATGCTGTTCGCATAGAATGTCACAAAGGATGCTACTGTACTTACACATCAAAACAAAAAATTGAGAGACTTCGTAAATCACAGAAAAGAAAAGCTGAAGATGATTGTGTTACAGTGACAACAAGATCTCACACACACAGGCAACAGGCAGTGGTGCGTTTGTTTATAAACGTGACTGCATTTTTTGTGGCAAAGAATGTTTACCTGTTGATGAAAACATCCAGAAAGATGGGATCGTGTTCGTCAGTGCATGACTAAAGAAAGTTTGGACAAGGAAGGTAATCCCATCCCAACTATGAAAGATGCCATCATTAATGCTGCTCAGCAACGTAATGATGAAGTAGCCAGAACGGTCAAGTTACATATTGGATATTTGGTTGATCTCCCTGCGGCTGAGTGCAAATACCATGTACGCTGTTATAACAGTTTCATGACAGTCCCTAAATATGCTGATTTGCCAACTGGTGTTGCAGAAGAAAGTGCCCTAAAGAACGTCATAGAGCGCATGAATTGTGACAGGTCAAAGATGTGGAATAGCGTTGAACTGCATTCCCTGTACTGTGATCTTGGTGGCAAACTCACTTGACGTGATATATTGAGCAAACTAACAGACTGCATGAGTAAGGACGTTATGTTAGTTCGGGTAGATGGATGTGCTACCATTGTTGGTTTCCGTGAGTCCATTGCTAACCATCTGAAAATGGTTAAAGTGGATGATGCAGATGAGAGGAGTATTGATTCTGTGGTAAGGCAGAACAAGAAGGAGGCACGCTCAGTCAAGTACAACAGTGCCAATTATGACCTCTCAGAATTTACACAAGCCAACACAATCAAGGCAACAAGCCCAACTTTACTGAGGTTGATTTCAGACTTAGTGTCTGGTGGTGAAATGACCAAGAAATCTCTAAGCCTGAGCCAGTCGATTCAAAGTCATGTTTCAGGTACCAGAAATCAGACAACATTAGGACTGGCTGTCAAACTACTGCACCGCCATGGCAGTTCTGATCTTCTAAAGCTCCTTCATGAACATGGGTTCACAACGTCATATGATGAGGTCCTGAGATTCAGGAAATCCGCTGCTCATTTTCTCGGTGACAATGCTCAGCTTCTCCACCAATTCATGGGTTTGAGTAGAACTGTTGGCGTGATTTTTTGCCTGGTTTGATCATCTTGATCTGCAAGTGTTCACGCCTAATGGTCGGCGCACTACTCATGTCCTCTCACATGAATTTCAGCAGGCATTCCTGCAGGCATTCTTGAGTATGGGCATGCTCACCCAGGGAAGAGCGACCTTATTATCCCACGACTGTCTAAGAAAGCTGCCCAGTCTAGGAGAAGCAGCAGCTCATCAGGGAGCCTTCCTCTGCAGCACTGCACTGGGCCATCCAAAGTGAACCCCCTCCCCCCCCGGCTATGGATACAACCTCTGGATTCTCCTACCAAGAAGTGTGTGCCTGGCAATCGAGTTTAGCTCCTGCACAGGAAAAGGACATGAAGTGGCTAAACACAGTCAGCACACAGGTGAACGCCATGGAATGGGGTGGGTTCAACAACCAAGAAGCATTCACCAGTCATGCAGAAAAAAGCCAACAAGTACCTATATGTTCGGACCCCTTATTGATGCCAAAGCTTCTCATCCAGACACTGTAGTGACTTCACTGGAGTATCTTCAGAAGTCATTGACTGATATGGGAATGACTTATGTCCACATCTCTGTGGATCTCCAGCTCTACATGGTGGCTTGCCAAATCAAGTGGCATGACGTTGATCGCTTTAAAAATGTGATTCTGAGGCCTGGGATAATGCACACTGTGCAGTCCTTCTGTGGTTGCATTGGCAAATTCATGCGTGGGTCTGGTGTTGAGACTCTCATCAGTTCAGCATTCGGGGGCCTGGCAGGAATCATGAGTGGCAAGTCCTGGATTCGATCAATGAGAGCCTTCCGGATGGTTTCGAGTGCCCTTCTCATTTCCTTCCTCACCACCGGCCTCAAGACATTCCAGAAGTTGTGCAGCTACCTTGAGACATGCAGACAGCACCCAACTGGGAAGCACTGGGTTGATAACTTCATCAAGCCTACTCTGCTTGTTCATCAACTTCTGCGTAGTGAGAGGGAGGCAGACTTCCTGCTGCAGCAGCTAACACTTGAACGCATGCTTCCCTACTTCTTTGTTGCTGGTCAACATCACGATACCCGTTGCATCACCCATCACCTTCTGGAGATGCGCTATCTGCTGCCACCAGATGCCAAGTCAGAGCTCATATCAGGTGCTTTTGTGTGTCGTCACCAGGAAGGCATTTGGAATGGTGTGAGCTCTGATCAGTTCGGTGAACAAACTGCTATTATAATTGGCAAGGGTGGCCTCAAGGGTATGACTCTTTCTCCAGAGATGGTAGAAGAGTGGATCGATTCCTTTCCTCTCACTGCCTACATCTCAGATACAATGGAGCACATCGACCCTGACTCCTCAAACAAGGACAATGAAGACCAAGTGAGAGAAAAGGACACAAGAATCGGACCACGTCACAAGGAGGAGGGGAAGAAGAGGAGAGAACTTGATGCAGATGATAGGTGCCGGATTTTACTTGAATTGTTGAATGTGTCTCATCCTCTTGAGAATCACTTACCACATCTGTACAACATTGCCAATGGTCGAATTGCTCCCCAAGAAGCTGAAGTGAATGTTGAGGATTCCGTGGTTATAGGTCAGAAAATGGTTGCAGAGTTCCATGCATCCCTTCCAGGTGGATTCCATGCAACCATCTCATGCCCCATCAAGACAATGGAGCACTTACAGAAAGGAGTGAAAATTGGGGACAAGACGATCTTTGATCTAGAAACCATCTTCCTCAGGCTGCTGACTATTGGACGGCAAAGACAAATGGAGCTTGGACCTATCTTCCAGTTTGAGCTCTGCGCAGTACCCCCCTCACTGATTGATGAATATGGGTGCTTAAGGAAAGGCAACAAAGCACCACTGGCACACGAACTCTGTTCAGGCACAACAGCCTCTGCAACCAGATGTTACCATTGTTGACACGAGCCAACTTCTCCATCATATTGTCTGGCCTTTCAGAGGAACTGTGTCAGTCTTAGTTGAGTCCATCAAGACAAGGCTGTCTACCATTGCTGGTCAGAAGATCTTGGGCTTTGACAAATATTATGATGTTTTCTGCAAAGGACCATGAACGATTGAGGCATGCTGGCATTGGTTCCATCAACTATGACCTCACAATAAACACACCCCTGCCTAGTCGAGACGCCATCCTGAAAAACAAGCAGAACAAGTTGCAGCTGTCCAAGGTTTCGAGTACCTATAACTTCGGTGAAGGAGTTACTGTGGAGAGCCGTAGCCATGGTGCGTTCAACCATGATGAAGCAGACATTACAATGATCTCACACCTGGTCATGGCTGCTGAATGTAATGCAAGAGTGATACGTATCTTCTCTGATGACACTGATGTTTTTGTATTGATGGTTTACTGGGTTTACCAGTGCAACATCCAGGCCACAGTGCAGATGGAAAGGTGGGATGGAGCAATTTGGGAATCAACACCACCTGTGTCCAGCTTGACCCCAAGTGTCTGCAGCTTTTGGGAATGCACGACATCACTGGCTCAGATACCACGTCATACCCATACGGCAAGGGAAAAGTGTCAGCCCTGAAGACACTGAGAGCTGGCAACTTCCCTGGTTTGTACTCCGCACTTGGCGAGCTGAACGCAAGCCATGAACAGCTCATGGAAGCAGGGCGGACATTCTTCTGTGCCCTGTATGGTCAGCCAGAAGGTACCACGATGAGTGAGATGAGGTACTATGTGTACACAACGAAGTCTGGCAAGCCCCTCAAGCTCATGGCATTACCTCCAACTGAGATCAATCTCTTCCTACATATTTTGCGGGCATATCTACAGACAGTACTTGCAAAATCAGCTGATCAGCAGGCCCCACCTGAACTTGACATTACAAAATATGGATGGGACATCAGAGATGGAATCCCAGTGCCAGCAACTTCTGCTACTCCACCAGCCCCTTTGGACCTCATGGATGTTGTGAGGTGTGGATGCAAAGCAGAGGGGAAGGCCTGCAGTACTGCAAGTTGCAGTTGTCACCATGCAAAGATCTCCTGCACGCTATACTGCACTTGTGGTTGCAGTGACAAGTGCTTCAACCCACACAAGACTGTGGAGGACAGTGAAAGTGAAGTGGAAGAAGAGAGTGTTGAAGCAAAACTGGAAAGAGATGAGGATACGGAAGGGGACGAGTACAATGAATGGGAATGAACAATACGTAAGTTATCTACTTGGCTCAATGTCCTCTGTTTCTAAGATGTCCAATATGATGACATGACAATGTGTATGCTTTCTGATTATCAACATACTGTTTATGAACCATTCATGACTTCACTTTTGCATTGGTGTTGCATAATTCTCAGCAGAAAATAGTCATGGACATTTCATGTGAACCTCTATTTATTCCTGAACGTAAAAAATAACCCCAAAATTGAATTCCTCATGTCAAAATCATATGGAAAAGAGGTATTACACAGGATTATATGTTGACCGATTAAAAACTTAGCGCCATCGTCTGACCTGTAGCGGCCATCTTGAATTTATGCAAATTACAGGAGTTCCCCAAGGTCGCCACCCCGGCAACCAACCTGAATTTTATTAATGGACCCATGTTAGTCCAAATCAATCATAAAACCATACACTTTCCACATCAACAGGGTTGACAATGGAACACATAATAACGGCAAATGGACTATAATAAGAGTATAAAAAAAAAAACTTTATTGTGATGAAATCATTGCGGCCTGTTTCAAGTCAAGGCATGGTTGAGCAGGCCAAAAAACATGGCAGCTTCAGACCCCGGCGAGGTTACCCAGGAAACACCTAAAGACCCCATCGAGAGTGGTGACCGAGGATGCGCCTGATGAAGGATATAATTAAATAAGGCCGTTAATTATCTTCACAAGAGGTGTTTTAATTAACCCAAACAACAAATTTTCAGTCATGCACTTCCTTGGAGTTTTCTTAGTATACATGCAAAGTATCAGGCTGCGAGGTGTCATGGTTTTGGAGTTATGGAGGAGACACACTGACACACTGACATTTCTTAGTATCGAATATAGATAACTGCCTCTTTCCATTCATCTCCTTTGATAGTTTTAATTCTAAAGCTTTTCTCTTTTGTGGAGATTGCTCTTTTTTAAGAGAATATGTAACTATAATAGCCAAGAATGCGTATTTTCAACGTTTTATGGGCACGAGAAGCCATGGAAAAAAGATCTCACGCAAAAACCAGTCAAACTGAAGGAGATCATTCAAACAGTCTGGGACTTTTAACTTTTGACTGTCATTTGAAACTGGCAGTCTCCTCTCAGTTATGAATGATATTTTGGGTGAGGCCCAATATGTTGTAGTTGGTGTGATCACCAACAGATGGCTCTGGTAACACGATATATAAAATTATCACAACTTTTCCATACGGCCAACGCTGCGCAGCCTGAGTTCTTTTTATCATGAACAATGTGATAAACCTGGGTGTTAAGAGGATAGTTCAGAGGTTGTGTTAACATAGGTAAACTATCTTGGCTGGGAATGATTTCCTTAACAACTATAAACTTTCCAGAGGTTGTGTTAACATAGGTAAACTATCTTGGCTGGGAATGATTTCCTTAACAACTATAAACTTTCATCTGAAAAAAAACAACAAACTAAAATTGCATTGCGCAAATGACTCTGCTGTCCTTCGTATGGGAGGATACGCTGGTTGCTCTGTACGCTACCATTTGCTTGGAGGTGTGAAAGAAGCTGCCCTTAAAAAGAAACAGGTCGTTGTGTGTCATTATCCTGGAGAAATTTTGAATTTCTACATTCATGAATGGGGGAGGGGGTGCACTGCAGTGGCATCATAGCTTCCCCCACAATAAATGATGCAAGCGACCAACCAGGTGTTGCATATGTGCATGAATGAGTGATGCACAGTGGCGTAAATGGCTCATATAACCTCACCATTTGGCCTTGACTTGAACGTGTTATTGAATGATGCAAAACGTTTGAATATATATATATATATATATATATATATATATATATATATATATATATATATATATATATATATATATATATATGACACAGGAGGCAGAACAGAGGAAGCAATGTGTTGCATTTTTGTTTTTGCCTACTATCGTATACTCGTGAATGGTATAGTTATTCCAAGTTATCTCTCTACTCAAAAATGATATTAAAACCAAAAAGAAACGGGTATGACACATTTACTACTGCAGCATAGCAAACTAATTGTTCGACTTTTCATAAAAGCACCAAAATTGGTACATATGTTGACTAATGTATTCTGAACAATTCTGGATATGGAGCCACTCGAGATTTTGCCTTGGTCAGCTTTGGCGGCCATTTTCCAAAATGGCCGCCATTCTACTTTTACAACATGGGATATCTGTCATTGTTATTCTCTTTGTAGGTTTCTCAGAGGTGATAAATACTCCATGTGATGTGCATTTACAAAGGAAAACAATAAAATGTTATTTGTGTTGATTATAAAAAAAAAACGTGATATTATATTTCCAACCATTGTATTGGGGAAAAATGGTCATTTTTATGGGAAAATCCATTTTCGCACACAGCATCAGTGACAGGTTCAGAAGTATTTTGTTGTGGTGGTGGTAGTGGTGGAAGTGGTGTTGTAATTGGTAATATTGGTGTAGTAGTAGTAAGTTTCCTCCATGTCGACGCAAACAACGTGGAGCTCTTCACCTTCCTGTCCAATGTGCTGGTGCAGTCCTTCCATGACGAGGCAAAGGAGCTGGTAGTCACTGATGGTGAAGCAGTCAATTGCCTTCCAAGGCAGGAAGATGAAAGCTCTCTGGCTCCATGCAGTCAAGAAGAGGCAGACACTCGCATCATGCTACATGTGGCCCATGCTGCAGAACATGACCACCGTCGGATTCAATTTCGAACCGTAGACACCGACGTCGTCGTCTTGGCGGTAATGGTAGCCCAGGCACTACCATGCGTGGATGAACTCTGGATTGCCTTTGGGATGGGCAAGAACTACCGCCACATCCTTGCCCATGAAATAGCTGCCTCCCTCGGTCCACAGAAGGCATGTGCCCTCCCTGTCTTCCACGCCATGACCGGATGTGACAGGGTATCAGCATTCGTGGGGCATGGGAAGAAATCTGCCTGAGCCACATGGAACTCGTTTCCAGAACTGACAGATTCTCTTGTGACCCTGACCACCACGCCAGTCAACATCCAGGATGACACAATGCACTGCATTGAAAGGTTTGTGGTGCTCCTCTATGACCGCACCAGTCCATATACAGACATCAACGAGGCCAGAAAGAAACTCTTCGCCAAGAGGAACTCCATCCAGCGCATCCCACCAACCTACGATGCTTTGGAACAGCATGTGAAGAGATCAGTCTTCCAGAGTGGCTATGTCTGGGGGCAAACAGAGGATGGGTCCTACGAACTGCTCTGGACCACACGCCCTGAGGCTTCAAAAAGCTGCTTCAAGCTGGTGTCGTGCGGCTGTAAAAAAGACTGTAGAAACCGCTGCAAATGCAAGAAGGCTAATCTGCAATGCACTGGACTGTGTGCTTGTGAAGGAGAATGCCAGCAGACAGACACAGTAGACACAGACTGAGATATCGGCCAAGCTTAGAATGTGCAAATGCAAAGTCACATTGCTTGTAAAAGTGTTGACTTCTTGATCCAGAGCCAGTACACTTGAGCTCAGAAACTCATATTGTACGAGACTGATGTATGCGTGTACTATGTGTCCTGGTAGAATGGTAGTAGACAGTAAACCGTAGCCACTTCAAAGTGAAGTGTGCAATAATTTGACTACATTTTCTGAGTTTGTCATTATCACGATTATCAGTTCCCTTTTCAAAATAGAGTAAAGTATGTAATCTATAATGCAATTTTTGTTGATTCCAAACCCATTGAATGTGATGAATATCATTTGACTTGTTCTCCAGGCAATAATGGGTACTTTTCAGCAAAAAGTTTCAGGAGAGCAGCAATTTACAAATCAAATAATGGCTTTTTTACCGAAAATACTGGCTAATAATATTTGAATATGCCTTTTCATGGTCAATTTACTGAATTTTACACTTTCCTTATATCTACCACCAATACAATAAGAAAATAAGAGCATATAGCCAATTTTGCTAAAGTAGAATGGTGGCCATTTTGGAAAATGGTCGCCAAAGCTGACCAAGTCACAATCTCGGGTGGCTCCATATCTAGAATTGTTCGGAATACATTATTCTACATGTGTACCAATTTTGGTGCTTTTATGCGAAATTGAACAATTGATATGAAATATCAGACGGCGCTGCAGGACTAATTTGCATGATACAGACGCTGGAATGACTCATCATTCATTTATTTTGTGTGCAGCCTATAACTGCTGGTTTGCATCGTTGCAGGGATTGCAGCTGTGCTGGTGGTGCAGGGTCCCTCAGAAAAGTTAGGACCGTAATTTGGAATTTTAGAAATGGTGACGGCGATAACGTGCCTACACTTCGCGAACTTGCCTACCTGTGCAGGAGGATGAAAGTCTGAGTCTTCAGGTCCTTGGTGCTTCCAGTCTTGCTCCACAGATGTGAGATTTTGACTCTGACCAGGGACCTGAGACTTAATTCCTTTGGGACCAGATCTCTTCGGAGAATCCTTGGCTATCGCTGGTCAGACTTTGTGTCCAAGAAGCGGTTGCTGAGAGATCAAATGAGATTTGTTACTTGCATAGTCCATGAGCATCAGCTGCGGCTGTATGGACATGTGGCTCGTTTTCTTGACGCTAATCCTGCTCACCAGATTCTCTCAGCGAGGGAGTCTCGTGAGTGGAGGAGGTCAATGGGCCGACCACGTGCCTCGTGGTTGCAGCAGGTTGATCAGCATCTCAAGGAGATGGGGATGGGCCAGGCATCTGCCTGAGGGATGGCCAGATGGAGGAGTCTGGAAAAACGGTGGAAAGTGGAGGCAGCGACTCGCTGCTCTGGCGCATGCTTCCACACCTGACCTGACCTGACCTGTTCACCAGGGTGCTGAAAATAACTCGCATACTCTTCACGAAAGACACCATGAAATATCTAATGTCGAAAAACAACCAGTGCTGGCAGACAGCTACTCTGGCTTGACGTGCTTCTGATGGACACATTGATGTATGTGTTGCCCTGCATGTGAAACACCATGGTGACAGTTTATAGCTGGATCAAGGTGCAAACCCAGGCTAGACAGCCCAAAGGTGAGTGCACAAAACTCGAGGCAATCCTTCCAGTCCTCGAGGATATCTTTAGCTGTTGTACATCAATTAACAATCTTTTGATTGTGGTCTTGCACAGTAATACGATAATAAATCAACAAGTGTTGATTTCATGTTATTGTGCAAGACTGCAATAAAAGGAGTAATACGTGATATTTAGAAAATAGATAAAAATTGCTTTCCGTTAATGTCGCTGAAATATATACTCATATTGCTTTGGGCATGATCATTTGCCAAGCCTTTTGCAATGATAATATTGAAATAGTTATTAGCATACACATTTCCAAAGGGATTTGGAAATATCTAATTTCAAAAGGGATCTCATACTTCAACTTGAATACCGCTCGGTATTACATTTTCTGAGTGGAAATTAAACCTGGTGGATGCAAGCAGCACAGCATTTTGTCTTTGCTTTGTTCTATAGAGGAACATGTGAACGAGACTTTTTTTGTGCCCTTTTACAACGTAGGGTTTGATTAATTTACAATGTAGGATTTGATATTAGTGCCAGGTGCTGTTAAAGAGCAAAAACAAGTGATCAAAGCAACAAGAGAACAGCATTAATTCTGCATTTAACAAAATATGAGAGTAAACTTAAAAGGAGAAACGGACCAGCCTGGAGGGTGCGTGCCTGAAGAGCCTGGCTCCGAGGACCCTCGCCCGCACTGTTAACCGTAACGACGCTCACGAGATACGAGGTGAAGCTCAGAAGGCTTCCAAGACGGACGTTGTTCTTCAGGAGGCGCACTGTCTTTTCCTCTGAACTTGCTGCACTTCCAGCTTTTCGGCAGTACACCTGTGGATGATGGTAATTGTTTGTATGCTGACATGTCCAATATCCACCAAAGTTGTTTATTTGAGTATACCTCATTATAATATATGAATGTATGTATCTACACACACACACACACACACACACACACACACACACACACACACACACACACACACACACACACACACACACACACACACACACACACACACACACGCACAAATGTGGCTTTAAGCATGCGGAGATGTGCTACACTGCCTGCTTGGACCATGATCTGAAACCAATCAACAGCAGCTCATGTGTGCAAAAACCCAACTAAAATGCTCAGGAATGATTGTGACTCTGTAACCGAGCAGCATATGCTGAATAACCCAGAATGTGCTGAAAACGATGGCGTGGATTGGTTCAGATCATTGCCCGAGCATGCAGTGCAGCACATTGATGAATGCTTGAAGCCACATTCATACACACACAGTCACTTTCTCAGCAAGCAAAAATAATTTGTACAAATGATTCACTTGTTTTGAGACAACTGCAGTGTGTGTGTGTGTGTGTGTGTGTGTGTGTGTGTGTGTGTGTGTGTGTGTGTGTGTGTGTGTGTGTGTGTGTGTGTGTGTGTGTGTGTGTGTGTGTGTGTGTGTGTGTGTGTGTGTGTGTGTGTGTGTGTATGTGTGTGTGTGTGTGTGAATGTATGTATGTGTGTATATATATATATATATATATATATATATATTCCAAATTTTCACCTTTTCTTGCTTTATAGCCTGGAAATTAATTGCATTAAATCAGACTTCTTGCACTTTATTTACACACATCACTTTTTGATGTTTTACACACATCATTTATACACATTTAGACTTTACTTATACACATCATAGCAGACAACTTTCAAGTGAAAAACAAATTCCACAAATTTGATAAAATTAATGAAAAATACAAAACTCGAATATCTTGTTTGGACAAGTGTCCACCCCCCTTAAAATAGCAATTGTAAATCAGCTCAGGTGTAATCAATCACCTTCAAAATCACACATCAAGTTAATTGCCCCCCACCTGTTGATTGTTGAGATTCTGATTATTTCAGAATAAAACAAAAAACAGGAGCAATCAGAGATTGCAAACCCTCACCAGGACTTGTTTATTGTGGTGTATTTTGTGCGGTGTTTGTGTTCTGGTGTGTTTCGTAATTAATAAGAGACATAATTAGAACTGACACTTTAAAACTGCTGGCAGTGATGCCCGGGTACCAAGACGTCCCGCTTTGATGCAACCCCGCTTCGATTGGACAACTAACCCTGACCCATGACGTTTTTATTATTATTATACAATTGAATTTAGAATTGGATTAAAATTGATTCAAATCAAATGGAATACAAAATAGGTACAGTCCTGCATTGGAGTCATCAGAAGGAGCCCGAACAAGCAAAAAGCAAAGATGAAGTCAACAGGAGGAACCTGGATAGGATTCATATTTCAGCAGCTGCTTCTTCACCCTCAAACCCATCCAGAAACAGCAAAGTGAGCCTTATTCAAAAAAATAAAAATAAAAAAAAGAACCCAGATCAAAAAATGAAATAATTCTGACTGCTTCACCATGTGTCCTATCAAGTTGAAATTAAAAAAAAAGTATTCCTCTTCACAACGAGATCACAATTGTGAAGTTTCACATTGATTGATTGAGTGATTCCACAGAAAACATTATTTTATATTCTTCTTCAATCTAATATGGCTGCAAAACCATGTGACCTATCAATTATTCCTTGACAAAGTTGTACACCCATGCCTTGGGGAACATTTGTGTGAAGTTTCCCTTCAATCTGTCCAGCCGTTCTGGAGAAGAATATTTTTATGTTTTAGGGTAAATCTAATATGGCTGCCAAACCATGTGACTTATGACATCATATTTGTGAACCTTTTGTTCCTTATCAATAGGCAGTCATACCTGTAAAGTTTTGCCTCGATATGTTCAGCCACTTCAGAGAAGATTTTTGAAGGTTTTTTAAACATTTGTTAAAACAATATGGCTGCCGAATCACATGACCAATGACGTCATCATTTTTTTTTCCTTTGGACTATTTTATCCGTATATGACAGTCAAGAATTATCATACTGATCAGATGTAGCATTCTCCATATGCAATTATGACGTCATAATCAAGGCGCCTGTGCCATCATAAATAAAATAAATCACACTTATTCCCCATGAGGAGTACATGCTGTGTGCCACGTTTCAATTTTTTTTCTTTGTGCCATTTCAGAGATACAGAGGTCCCAAATTTTTCTGTTTTTCTAACATGGCTGTTATACCACGGGACCCATGACATCACAATTGTGATTAAAACATTCTACTTCAGCAGCCAGTCGCACCTATGGTGAAAATTTCATCTCAATCCGACAAGCGGTTGCGGAGAAAAACACGAAAGTTCTGTGTGGACAAACAAACAACCAACCAACCAAACAAACAAACAAGAAAAAGACGTCATGCATAGCTCGATACTTGCAAATTCCGGAAAACAAATTTGACCGAAAAAAGAATTGGTGGTTGAATTCATTGACCGAATATGCAAATCCTCTTCAAATTTCAAGTCAATCGGATGAAAATTGAGGATTTTAGAAATACCACCTGAGTTGTTGACCTTGGGTCTACGTTGACCTTTTGGTCTATGTTAACCTCAAGAAACATGTCAATGGTGAAGAATCACTTTAAAAAATTTCAGATCCGAATTCGCATCTTCACCAAAACTGAAACATTTCTTCCTTGCTACACACCCAACAAGTCCACCATGTTTCATCCGAATCCGTCCACAACTTTTTGAGATATCGTGCAATATACAATTTTGAGCCCGAGCTCTCAATGGTGAAGAATCACTGAAAATTTTTGAAGTCGGATCCGAATTTGGACCTTCACCAAAATCTAATTAGTTCGTCCTTGTCACACACCCAAACTGTCCACCAAATTTCTTCCAGATCCGTCCACAACTTTTTGAGATACCATGCTATGTATAATTTTTGGACCTATCTCTCAATGGTGAAGAATCACTTAAAAAATTCCAGTATTCGGATCCGAATGTGGATCCGGATCTTCATAAAAATGTAATCAGTTCGTCCTTGTCACACACCCAATCTGCCCACCAAATTTCATCCGGATCCATTCACAACTTTTTGAGATATCCTGCACACAGACAAACAGAAAAACAGACAGAAAGGCGTGAAAGCATAACCTCCTTCACCTTTGGTGGTGGAGGTAACTACAGAAGCATAAAAATGCCTCATGATGGTTTTATCAACCCTCAATGATTTCAGTTTCCTAAGAAAGCATAGATGCTCCTTTGGAGACCAGCGATTTACAGTGTTCTGACCATAACAAATTATCATCTATAATTATGCCTAAATACTTATTGGAGTAAACAGTCTCAATCTCAACATTGGTGATCATGACTGGGGGGAACTGAGGTTTGGATTTCCTTAAATCAAAAATCATCTGTTTTGCTTTTTGAGTGTTAAACTTTTGAAAATTATCACTCCATCGTGGAACAAAATTTTGAATCGTGTTTCTATAATCCAGTTCACTATCTTAAAAAAACCCTGACAATCACAGTGTCATCTGCATACTTAAAAAATAAAGCCAACATTGTTTGAGTGTGAAATATAATTGTGTGTATCCGGATTAAAAAGCAATGGTGAAAGACCACATCCTTCTGGGGCCCAAGTATTCATTACCCCACATGTGAAACAAAACGCAGGGTTAAGCAATTGGTTCACTCTGTCTGATTGTCTGTCGACAGACGTCAGTCTATGATCAAAGAACGACTTAATTTCAATTTAATTTTATGTTTGAATACTGTAGAACAAAAATCGGAACATGAACCTACAGTTTAGCAGTGCTTCTGCTCTAAATTTGGCATATTGTAAGGAATCTTGCCCCAAGCGAGCTTACGCACAGAGGAGTAAGGTAATTTTAAGTGTGTTTTAGTCTGTCTGCCTGTCTGGCAGTGAAACAAAATAAAACATTGGGGCAATACCCCTGGGCACTCAGCTGATAGTGGCTGTATAAAATATCCAGGGAACCACTGTTAGGCATGGATGACCCACAAATATGTAGTGGAGAAGAAAGTAAATACCCATGGATATTTTTTTTAATGCTGTGAACAAACTTTGGTACATCACGGGTGATGAAGGTTGTGGTCAAATTTCATCAAAATTGTGTGTGTAGTTTCGGAGAAGGATGCAAATACATATTTTGTGGGCATTCCCCCCTTACACTCCCTTAGACCCAGATTTTTCTCATGTCATGAGCAAACTTTGGTAGATACACGGTGATGAATGTTGTGGTACAGTTTCATCGAAATTGTACGTTTAGTTTTAGAGAAGAACTTGTAAGTATTTGTGAATGGACGATTGGTCAGACGGTCGGACGGAGAGACAGACGGACGGACTGACGACACGCCATCCCATGAGCTCCCCGGAACTACATTCCAGGTGAGCTAAAAATCGTTCCAAAGAAGGAAACGTGCTATTTTTAGGGACGTCATAAAGGACACGAATACAGGCACAAATAACTAATTTAACGTGTTATATAAGGTGATGTAAAAGAAGGTGCATCAATGGTGGTAAACTTCTGAATTTGTTTTTTTTACAGCGTTTAAAACCTTTATGTTATTTCAATTGAATTACAGTAGAAACTTGGCCGACTTAATTTCACTTCAAATAAATTAATAATAATTTGGCTGGAAGAACACAAATCGTCTAGTTGGCACTTCCAAAACATCTCCAGTTTTTCAGTACTTGGACAAAATATTACACCATTTTATGCCATCTTGACCAATCAAATTTGCCGCTCATGTTGGGGAATATTTGCTGACAAAGCCTTGGGGAATATCAAGATTCAGACAAAATCGCAGCTTGTAAGAAATATCTACAGTATTGTGCTCAGAAACGCAAAGCAAGAGTTTAAAAGACCATTTTCATGTCCTTTTTCTCAAGACTGCATGGGGTAAGGTGTTCTATGAACTCTCTAGTTATGGTTCCCAGACAGAGGCATTAACTGTTTAGTCTTGGTATCCATGGTGTCCTGCTTTTTATTCCCGTGCTTTCGAAGAAAAGCAGGAATATTGTGATTGTCTACGCCGTCCGTCCGTCCGTACGTCCGTCTGTCTTACCCTGTAACTCCTCCTACACCGTTTGAAATAGGAATTTGAAACTTTGGGACATAGTAGATATATGTATGGGGAAGTGCACAACACTTTCGGATTTTTGATATGACCCCTGGAGGCCGGGCCAGAGGGGTTGGGGTCATGGAGGTCGATTTTTTTTTTTTTAAATTGTCTTATAGCTTTTTTTTTAAGTGTATTTACCATTGTACATGGTGAATTCTTTTATAAAGAACTTACTTATGTGGCCCCCATGAGTGACAAACAGTCACAGGTTTTACTGTATTTATCCAATTGATTATGAATAATTATAATTAATATTATACACAGTTCATTCCTATGATTAAATTGATGCATAGTTCTATATTGCTGGACAGTGTTAAATTAATGTTTCATGAAATGTTGACATGCTTGCAATGACTTTTGATTTAGTAAACATAGTAAGTATTTGGTCATGAAGCACATCAAATAGAAAAGAATAGTCAATCCATTTTTCAAGATAAAATTTCACCAAGCGTTAATGGGACAAAGCAGTGCGCGCGGGAATATGCGATGGTGTGCCATCAACAACGTAGTTGTAGTTGAATAATAATTCACTGGGCTGCATTTGAAATATTTTTTTCAGAGGTCTAGGTTTTGTCAACGGTTCCTATATGTTTTTTGCATGCTGAATTCAGAAATGTATCTAATTTCGCTCAATCAGGTCAAGATTTTATGCTATCTCAATTTTAAGGAAAAAAAAAATAATCAAAATTTTTGTTTTTTTAATTAGCATTTTTTAAATTCAAAATCAGACTTACATTGACAGAAAATGTACAAACTATACATATAATGACACACAAGTACACTTAATGTGGAAGAAAGTGCCTTCTCAATTACTTTAATTTCAATTTCAGAAAAATATAGATAAATCGTTGTTTCTGGCAACACCCAACTTCAGTCGCTCCAGCAGCTGCGTGGCTAAGTCTGGTGTGAGCTGTCCACTTAGGTGCACGTGAGCGGCGGTACGTCCTGCGTAGTGTCCTCCTTACTATAACATTACTGTGATTCACGATGAATCGAAAGTGCAAGAATGACCCAAACAAGTTCTGCTATATCTGTGGTAAAGTGACCATGCCAGACCGGCAGTCTAACACATCACGTTTTGTAAGGAAAAGCTATCACGCATACTTTGGAATGAAACTTGGTGACCAGGACAAAGCCTTTGCCCCTCACATATGCTGCAAAACGTGCGTTGAGAGTCTACGGCGCTGGAGACACAAGAAGATTGAGTGTCTGCCTTTTGGTATCCCAATGGTGTGGAGGGAGGGAAGAGATCATACTAATGACTGTTATTTCTGTATGACAAACCTACAAGGTGAGTTTATCAATTTTGTTTGAGTTTAACTTTATGTTTAATCAATTCCGAAACATTCTAAGTTGTTTAACTTTATATATCCTGTCACCCCCTTGACGGTATGTCTATCTCTTTCATTTTAGGCATAAATCGAAAAAACAAGCAACACTTAAAGTATCCAGAGATGCCATCTGCCATTAAACCAGTGCCTCATGGACCAGGAATTCCAATTCCAGCACCTCCCGAAAATTGCAGACATTCGGCGTCCGATTCCGATGAACAAATGGAAGATGGTGACATATCTGGTACATATCAACCTACGGGCGAGACAAGTCAACCCAAACTCTTTAGCCAAGCGGAGTTGAACGATTTGACACGAGATTTGTGTTTGTCCAAAGAATCTGCTCAGTTGCTAAGGTCACGACTTCGTGAAAATTGTTTGTTAGCTCCTGAAACTACATTCTCCTGGTACCGCAGCCGTGAAGAAGAGTTTCGAGAACATTTTAGTTCGGATGATGAAGTTTCTCTGGTTTACTGTAGCAACATCACCGGCCTCATTGCAGCTATGGGTTTAGCGTATGATCCTGCAGAATGGCGGCTCTTCATTGACTCCTCAAGTAGAAGCTTGAAAGCAGTACTACTCTTCAATGGCAACAAGATCGTGTCTGTTCCGGTGGGTCACTCGGTACAGATGACTGAGAACTATAGTAACATGGAGCATTTGCTAACTGCTTTGAAGTACAAAGATCACAATTGGATGATTTGCAGAGACCTAAAGGTAAGTTGGTGTCAACCTAGTTACATATATTTTTCGACTTTATTTATTGAAATATTCTTAACATGGATTAAAATATATATTTTTAATAAACTGGAAAAACAAATTTTAAAACAAATATGTGTGTTCTTTATTATTTATAGGTTGTGTCCATGGTGCTGGGTCGACAAGGCAGCTACATCAAATACCCCTGCTTTCTCTGTCTGTGGGACAGCCGAGCAGACAAGCAGCACTATGTACAACGCAACTGGCCAAAAAGATCTGGCTTGGAACCAGGTTCCCACAACGTTGTGGTCACACGCTCTTGTGAATCCTCAGAAGATTCTACTTCCGCCACTGCACATCAAGCTCAGACTTCTGAAGAATTTTGTCAAAGCACTGAACAAAGAAGGTCGAGCTTTCGCTTTCCTGAACAAGAAATTTCCTCGCGTGAATGAGGCCAAACTGAAAGCAGGCATTTTTGATGGCCCTCCGATCAGGGAGCTGATGAAAGATCCTAAATTCGACGAAAGTATGGAGAGCAATGAGAGGAATGCCTGGCTCTCATTCAAATCCATTGTGACGAACTTTCTGGGCAATCACCGAAGTCAGAGTATGAATGTGTTGTGGAAGGGCTCCTGCAGAGCTTCCAGGCTCTTGGTGCACGCATGTCCATAAAGATGCATTTTCTCAGCTCGCATTTAGACTACTTTCCGGAAAAATGTGGTGATGTCGGCGAGGAGCAAGGAGAACAGTTTCACCAGGATATTCCAGTGATGGAAGAGAAATACCAGGGTCGATGGGATGTCAACATGCTTGCAGACTACTGTTGGTGCCTCAAGAGAGATGTTACAGATGCGAAACACAGACGAAAATCTTTGCGAAAGCCATTTATTCCGCATTAATTGTTTTCCTTTGTCTTTTTAATGTTGAATTTCACATTAACGGTACTTGTGCGTCATTTTATATATAGTTTGTCCATTTTCTGTCAATGTAAGTCTGATTTTGAATTAAAAAAATGCTAATTAAAAAAACAAAAATTTTGATTATTTTTTTTCCCTTAAAATTGAGATAGAAAAACTTGACCTGATTGAGTGAAATGAGATTCATTTCTAAATTCAGCATGCAAAAAACATGTAGGAACCGTTGAGAAAACCTAGACCTCTGAAATGATGCAGACCAGTGTGATAATCTTTCCATTATTTATTTTTTCCAATTTTTCAATTTTCAATTTTTTTTCAATTTTGTTAACTCAATTATTTGATTAAATTTTTTTTTTAATTTTCAAATATGAATATTTTTTTAAAATTTCAATTGTTAAATTTATTTTTCAATTGTTTCCAATTTTACATTATTTATTTTTTCCATTATTTTACTTGATTATTATTTAATTTTTTCCATTATTTATTTATTTTAATTATTATAGTTCCTGGAGGGAGGTATTAAGTGTTTTTAGTGTTGGTGACTGTGGCGTCTTGCTTTTTTGATAAAAAAAAAACGTTTGTTTTCATTATGAGGCACAATTTCAAGTCCTACCAATTGGTTAATATTACGAGCTGGCTATACCAAGAACCATCAGTAATCTGCAATTGCAGCTCTCTAGTATTTATACGTTTTGATAAAGTATTTCTCACTTGTACCTGCCAGGTCCAGTCCTGTATAAAGTTGCTGATCCATAGAATAAGAGATGCCGGTTGACACTCAGATTTGTAGCTTCTTCAACATTGTGGTTGAATTGTGTTGGATGGAGATGAAAAATTTAAGGAGTGTATCACTGTGTTGTTGGACAGCATTCGTCAGGCACAGGACACAAATTGAAATTTGTCGATTCAATTCACTCATGGCTGGTGAAGAAATCTCATGACAATTCTCTCCAAATACTGCATTTTCAATGAGATTAATGTGATCGGCTGGTAGTCATTCAATTCAGAGGGTTAAGCTTGCTTGGGTCCTGGAACAACAGGAGCAGATTTCAGCAGCAGCAGCAGGATGGAATTTAATGTAAATCCATTAACTGCTGGAAAACAACAGTCTGGCACATAATTTAAGAACCCAGCTGCAGATCTTATACAGGCCAGATGTGAGGATTTAAGTTTTTGAACCGTTTTTCCACTTCATTGACTTTCACGACTATGTGCTGGGCTTCTGTTTCAGAGAGAGCAGAGCACTGAACTGAAATCATTTGTGTCAAATCGGATGTAAAATTAATTGTCATTTGCTGTCGACATTTCGTTTTCTTCCTCGAGAAATGAATCATATTTTTCTTTCTAGAGAAACCTGTTACATTTTGCAGTCCCTGCCAGTCCCTTTTTTTGTAGTTTTCATTGACTTTTGATGACAATTTTGATTGAAGCATTTAAAAAAATTTTTGGCTCTTCATTTGAAAAGCCTTTTTCCTTTCAACAAGGAATGCTTTTAGGTCACTCAAACCCCAGGGTTTTTCATTGACATATATATATATATATATATATATATATATATATATATATATATATATATATATATATATACATACACTTCTACTATTTACCAGGATGTGAAGATAAAATAACAAAAAATACACACACACACACACACACACACACACCTTACAGAGAAGGGAAGAGAGAAATAAAGGAGGTTGGAAGAGACTGCAGTGAAGAGATCGGAGGAAAGAAATGTTTGAAGGTGTGGAAGGAGTTGGTTGTATCAAAAACTTGGCCATTTTCCCCAAAATATATGCAGACAGCTCCTGAGATAGTGATATGAGATTTTGAACAATAAGATTGAAGATAATAACAAGATAAGAGATTGAGGATAAGAAGCACTGATAATTCGAGTGTTCTTGAAGGACGATAATGCACGTCTGTAAACATAATTATCAGAATTTTTCTTCTTTTTTTTTTAGGCACGGAATATCATGAGACTCCAGGAATGATATAAGGTCCTTCACAAAGAACTTCAACACACAACGAGGCCATTCGGCTCACTAAGCCTGTGCAATGGTTGATTGCCCTTTTTAAATGCTGAACATCAAGGAAGGAAGCACATACGATTTTTAAAGTCTTTGGGATGACTTGATGAGGGTTCGAACTCCCTGACCTCCCAGACTCAGAGCAGATGCCCTCACCATTATGCCAGAGTCTGGTACTGAGATAGCCACTGTTTATCGTTTGTTAAAACAGTGTACCTTTCTGAAATGCAGCTTTGATTTTAAACATGAATATTAATTTTTATGACCTATATTAAAGTAAGAAAAAAATGTTGAGGACAACTTACAAGCACAATAAATAGGGTCATAATAAGATAGCATTTGAGCCATTAAGACATAGAAAGACTGGCAAACTGTCAGCAACATATATTATGCTGTCACAGAACTGTCACAGAATGTGTGTGTGTTGCATAATGAATGCATTTTACAGATTGTGGTTGTCTTGCATGCAATTCTTTGTCTGACCTTGTAGGCTAAGATGTCATTTTCTCCATTGTTCTTCTGCGGGGGCTGCCAGCTAAGATGCAGTTGGGTGGCAGTGGCTGAGAGAAGGTGCAGACCACGAGGAGGTGCCGTGGGTACTGAGAAGTTCGGGTGTGACAATACATTTTTATTAAGCGGAGTTTGGGTGGCACTACCTTTTTTCATAGGCAAAATTTTACTGCCCATTCCAAGTTTCCCCGAGGGCATTAAGAGTGAACCACAATGTAAATACTGGCACCACAGCTACAGAAGCCTATGATGTGCATTGAGAATATATCCTCACTAAGGGTGATTTATAAACTAGATGATTTTTTTTTTCAAAACCGATAATTCGACTTTACACTGTGAATCCAACAATGTTGAGACTACCTGTGGTTTCTAGAAACTAAGAATCAGAATCCTTAGTGATACTCACTCCTGCATTCAGATTGAACCTATAACTTGTGGGATGACACTCTTGTGTCCTCATTATGAAGCCACCATCATAGTTGCAATATCTAGCTCTTTCCATCAATGTCTGCCAACCAGATAATCAGTACTTTGACACATATATTTACCTTCAGCACTGTTTCACACCTTTTATATATTATTTCCTATTCTCTCATCAAAAAGTTTATTTTTCACTCCATCTTTTGGAGAGAATACAACAAAGTACTCCTCATCCACCTCAAAAATTCACTTTTTCTCTTCACACAATACTCTTCCCGAAACCATCTCCCACTCCTTACGTGCTTCTCCGACATAGACCTCCCAGGGATCACTGGGTGGACCCTCTCCAGCAGAATTGTAAACAGATAAACGCACCTCATAGTGCCTGTACCGTTCCAACCCTGAAAGAGAGTTTGGAAATCAGGGTGTCTCTGTACAAGTCGGCTGTCGAGGCATTTTATGTGCAGAGATAATCTTTACAATTAAAAGGGAAAATGGATATTTATTTTTAAGTTGAAAATGACAATATTCAAAAGAGATGTCTTGGAAGACCAAGTGAAGTCACAATTTTTAAATCAGCAAAGAAACAATACAAGTGTGCACTATAAAAGGTGTCGTTGAAATTTGATGCACAACTTTCTGTAAAGTGCTGCAATAATGTGAAATATAGCAAGAAGGAATAATTAATCCTTTTAAATGTCTTATATATTTCTCTGCAGTCTGAGGTTCATAAGGTCTTTTATACATTTAATATTGAAGACGAGGAGTTGGAGAAATCATTAGAACAAAGAATAACTAGATTCAAACATCTCAAAATGCAAATCACATCTGCATCTGTTTTGTACTCAAACTAAATTTGAAGAAAACTGTTTTAAAAAAAAACCCAAAAAGTTAAATTTATTAATTCGTCTTCTCCATATTCTCATAATAAGGGTTTGATGAAAATTTAATGACAAAAGCTCAAATGGTAAAAAAAAACAAGGTTATGGCCTGGACAGACACACTGACACACACCGAAGCAAATGCAAAACCTCAGCTAACAAGGAAATTCGAGGCAAGTCATCCGTGCAAATCCCAGGTAAATTGCCTCAATATCTCTTCAACTTCACCCAAGATTTGCCTTGGGTCTGCTTGGTGATCGATTGCATATCAGATGGTATTCGCCTGAGAAAGAAATTGTGTTGCGGAAAATTCTCCCCAAAATTGGTATTAAGTAGAGAGAGCATGCACTCAATGAGCGAATTACCCATGATTTATACCAGAAGCCATTGGCATCATATCCATGTACATTACATGATGTGCAAGAGCATTCCACACAATGGACACTTCTCAAGTATGTGTGTTGTGTGCTTATGATAATTTTGTAAACCCACAGTTTGCTTCTGAATTTGCTTCAACCATAAAATGAATTGAAAGGAATGCTATTTTAAATATAATTTGTACAATGGAACTTAAAATGTAGAAAACTAGAACGGCACTCAACAGAGCGCATACCTCCGCCAGGGTGAACAGTTTATGTTCCTACTGATAGGCTGGATCTGGATTCGGACCTGAACCAAAATCGAATCAGCTCGTTCTTGTCACCTACCCAACTCATCCACCAAGTTTCGTCATAATATGTCCATCACGGTTTGAAATATCATGCTATAGCGTGTATAGTTTTGGCCCTATCTCTCAATTGTGAAGAATCACTTAAAAAATAAAAAAAAAACGATCATATCTGAATCTGCATGTGGATCTTCATTAAAATCGAATCAATTCATCCTCGACACACACAACCTGTCTACCAAGTTTCATCCGAATTCAGACATAAAACAGGGGTGAAAAGAGGTGACGGAGGTAATTATGTTGATGCATTTGAAATTCCAAGAAAACACCTGGGATTCATGCCAGGGTATGTATCTTTGCTCGCTAATGTTCTGCAAACGTCCGAGTCACCCTGGAATAATCACCCGGGTTTCACTCGGCGGTATCGCCTCCGTGTATGGCCATCCTTGTCGTGAATATTATGCTTGCAAGGGAATTAATTCTTTATCTGAAAATCTTGTAGTGACGTTGTGCAAAAATATGAAACAATTGTATCGAGAAGTATAATTTTCATCTTATCTGTATTTTCTTCCTGGCTTATCATGTACAATGAATGCTTGGGATATATTTACAAGGGTCCTTCAAATTTGACCTGGACATTTGTGCATGTGACTCAGCTTGTATGTCTATTATTTAAAAAAAAAATTTGTGGTGTGAGTTTTGCTTCATCTACTAAAGGTCTTTCATTTCGGCATGAATGTCCAGGTCAGCTTTGGAAGCTGGGATGTTGGTGATCTCCTCTCTGTAAAAATGACCTTGTTCATCATGCATCATATGCACAAGCTCCTATTAGAGCCTTAAATGTTACATCAGATAATTTGGTTTCCAATCACATATTCCAGCCCCTCTCTCCCATAAAATTATGCATACATATAACAATTTTTTCTCATGAAGGTAAAATAATGTACGGCCTTCATCATGCTGGCAATACCAATTTTAAACAGGTTTTTTTTTTCTAACATCTACTTAAGATTGGTTTTGCCAAATGTAGTCAATTGAACATTACCAGCAGAATTGAGTAATTCAATATTTCCTGTAATGGCCGTCTTACCTTGCAGCTTGTACTCTGTAAGTGATGAGTCATTCACAGTTTTCAGCATAGTAGGAGCTGTGAGGAGGAGGGGAACAAAGGATGAAAGATGGGAAAGAATAACGGTGGTCATGGTCGCAATATGAGAAAAGATCGAGATAAAGATGAAGATAGAGAAATAGAGAGAGATATGTTACGTGAGTTATAACAAGCGGGTATATTAAAGGAGTGAAATAAGTGGTAAATGTGAGATAGAATGATGAATGTGATATTTCAATCGGGTCGAAGGATTTAAAACATCAGGAAGGTCATAACTAAATAAGGTTATCGAAATAAATTCAGGGTGTAAGAAATGAAAGGGAACATAATTCGATGATCAGATTATTTATTACCAATGAGCAAACTGTCAGTAAGCAAGATGTATCACCGAGAGGTGGAGGTTGTGGATCGGAAGTCAGCTGGATGATGGGCCCAGGGATAGGATTCGGTTCCTGGGGAGATGGTAGTTGTTGGTATCGTAGGGAGTACCCAAGGAGCAAACCGTTCATTGACCCTGCAGGGGGAGGCTGGGAGGTTGATTTTGGTGTATCGGAAGGGTGTTAGTATTCGATAATCGAGGAAGAACCAAGGATAGCTCGCTTTTTAAAGGTCATTAGTTTTGCATTCAAATCATCTTTTATTGTTTTACAGGATAATATGACAGCACTACAGCACAACAATGATGCCTGGCAGGTGAGTATTGTTGCCCTTCCTGTGACTGACTTAGGGTACCATATTCCAAGAAGGAAAGGATTGCAACACACAGCAAACTGTCAGCAGAAAGAGGCAACGGATGCTCCTGTGCAGGAAAATATTACAAAACTACCAATGTCTATTTGTTGCTGATGGTACTCCTGCCAAGGACTGTGCATCCTTCTGGGAATGGATTGTAGTAGTAGTGCATGGTGGCAAAGTAAAGGTTGTAATCCCACAGATTGAATTGACGAGAGGGGAGGGGGTGTATAGCTCATCCTTTTCCATACCTTAAATTACGCAAGAGGAAAGCAAAGGACATCAATACAATACTTACTTCTGGAACATAGGATACAGTATCACAATAGAAATGCATCATTGAAGATGCCATCCTTCTCAGGGGATGTTAAGCAGGCTGTCCTTATGGGCTAGTATTTGCTTGTCAACCCGAGCCAAATTTTACATTCCTGCCATGATCCCAGAGACAGGGAAGGTAATTTAACAGCAGTATAGCTGTACCTCCAGAAATTTGACAAAACAGCCATGATGTGCTGCATATACATGGATGAATAAAATGAGTTTCCTTTCAAAGTGCTTAAAAAAACAAAAAAGTTCCCTTTCAAGGAACTACAACACAGGAGGAGGTTATTTGGCCCATCAAAGTCTGCGTTAGCGTTGCCAAGTTTTGGTTGTTTGTCCGTGCTCTATCTTTCTACAATGCAGAGTATAAAGCAAGGAGGCAGCACATACCATTTTAAAAGTCTTTGGTATGATTCGGCCGGGGTTCAAACTGCCGACCTCCCACACTCAGAGTGGACACTCTAACCATTACTCACCGAGTCTGGGTGAATTAAAGATTGAATACATAAACATACAGCAACACACACACACACACACACACACACACACACACACACACACACACACACACACACACACACACACACACACACACACACACACACACACACACACACACACACACACACGAAGTTTTTGCTATATACATAGAACACATGTACAAGTCCTATCCTGTTTAGCAAAATATTATAACAGCTCGGGGAGGAAAGTAGATCCCAGTGATGTATTTGTCCTATTATGGAACAACTAAAAATGTAAAATCTCAACAAAAAGTGGCGAACCAAAACAAAAATTTTTTTTTGCTGAAAACCATTGAAAATTATTAATCACAGTCTCATTTGAAGGGCTAAAAAAAATTTTAATTTTTTTTTTTTGGCCAACCACAAAGTCCTGAAAAAAGCCCCAAAGCGTCGATTTTCGATTTTTGCCAGTGACGTCACACATTTAATCCACCTTGATCCAAATCGGTGGGCTTACATGGAGAAACAGTGTATTTCGAGTTCGGATTCTGATACTCAGTCCACCATCATCGACAACTCTGAAGGTTCTCAGCATGACAAAACTGATCAGTGGGATCTTGAAGAAACTATTGGAGACAAAATTAGTGATGGAAACACTTTTGGGGGAATGATGAAGCCAAATCGTTTTGAGCCTTATGCGAGCAATTCAGATGAAGATGACGACAATGGAGGTGTTAGTGAAGATGAAAACGCCAGCCGGTAGCATGTTCACTACAGATTGGTAGGTTTTGTTTTTTTTTATGTTCAATTGGCGGTTTATAAGGGATTTTGTATTAATTGATAAATCAGTTGTATTACTCCAGTAGAAACATGGCACGACAAGAAACGGACACAACACAGACACGGCACAGCACGGACACCGTCGACAAAATTGGTGACTAATGCTGTATCCCACCATCGCAGACTAACCAGGTGTCCTGTATGTTACGGGATTGTTACATTTTATACTTTCCCTGGATACCATTTGTGTCTGTGATTATGCCGTGTCGTATCCTACCATCGTGTCCGTGTCCATGCCGTGCACATGCCCCCACCGCAGTGGAAGGGGAAGTGGTTCTGGGGGGTGGGGTTGGGGTGGTGGTGAGTATTGTGGGGGTGATGGTTGATAGGGGTTTGCGGAGGGATTGTGGAGGGGGAGTGATTGCTCATGTCATACATATGCCGGAAGCTGGGAAGAGATGGTGTAAGTTTCAAGCGACGGCTGTTTCTTCCACTTAATCATGGTGAGGTCATCCTCTCTCAATTCTGGTGGATAATCCCAAGATCTCGCCATCTCTGTTGTTTCATAACAGTGCTCTACAAGACGTTTCGAGCACAAAAGCAAACACTTTGTAGGCCTCATCCACACTCGGGTATTTCGGACAAACCTCGTCCACTGGCTAACTGAAGGTCTTTCGGCCATTGGTGTTGGCATGAAACTATTTCCGTTTGTATTACTACAATCAACCAAGGACACATCGACTCAGCATATTTGTGGGAAAATCAAAAATTATTCGCCGTTTGAGTTAAATCATACCGCAATGTAACCAGTAGACAGTACGAATGGTTGACCCCGGGATGCGACGTCATGACTAAGCGTGAAGAAGACAATTTCGACTTTTAATTTCAAAATTACCGACTTTATTAATAGCAAATCGGGAAAAGACGCGTCATATCTATTTTGTAGGGTAGCAAGCTTGGGATAGATTAGCGTTGAGGTGGTCTGAGAGTTTGGGTTCCCCTTTAAAAAAAAAAACAACAAACCCCAGAAATGTTTCCATTTTTAGACCCAAAAGCTTGTTCTGACAACCATTCATCGCCAACACCAACCAATCCTTTCACTATCTGCAAGCTGTATGCCACATATCTGTTGTTTTTGTTTTTCTTTACTCCAGACATCTTCAGTCTGAGTTTCGCTTCGTATATGTGGGAACAAAATGCTACCTTGATGGCAATTATGTCTTCCACAAATCCCACCGTGGGGCAGTGTGATTGCTTATTTGGTATTGCCTACCACTGTGCTGTTCATGTCCCATGGAGTTGGATCCGAATAATGGCTGCCATTCTGTAGGTGTGCAAACAGGTGTTCATCATTACAGAATGTCTACTTTTTGAGAAGGCAATATAAATCATTATATATATTTAAATGTGTTTACTTATATATCCCAATTGCCTACAATGTACCATAATTTTTTTCCATAACCTTTCCATCAAGTGTGAGATTTGCACATCAATTTACCTGATGATCATCCATCCTGTGTATGTTTAGGATAAAAATGGAACCCAATTGGAAACTGTACATGGAGGAAACATCTCTGACCCCCATTGACTGCAAGTCAGATTTTTGACTTTAACATGGGTCATGACTTCTTGCACTTCCGGTTGAGGGTTCACTTGCAAATTTCAAAGCTCCTGACTGTAGAACACGATAAGTGCTTATTTTCTGTTGTTTTTCATATTTGTTATCATTATTTTGTCGGATGTTGTATATTTCGTATCACTTAAGGTTGCAGTTGGGCTTGTAGCGATTAGCCGGTAATTATATTGCTCGCTGCACAGTGATCGATGTCGACCTATGAGTGGAAGAATGGTGTAGGAAGGAAAGTTTTGCATGTAAAGGCCCGGTCACACCTTGACGTTTTAGCCAACGTATGCCGATTTTTGAAATTTTTTTCTAAAACGCTGGCACACGTTGAATACGTTATGGGTAAGTTTTGTATACGTTCAGAGCACGCTGAAAAACACTGCCATACGTCGTTGTACGTTTGCTTTAAACGTTGTACTTTTCGGTTGTCCTCAAATTTTTGCATGCTTGAAATTTCACGACGTATGCTGGCGTATGAGTCACACGTTCCGCTACGCTGGCCACAAGTTGTATCCACGGTCTGCGATCGTTGACAGACGTCAACACATGCTGCTTGTAAGTTAATCATAAGTTGAGACACGCCGAGGTAATGTTTAGCGTACCTGAAACTTATTTCTAACCTATGATTAACGTGTTGTTGGCACGTTACGCAATCGTTGCCACACGTCGACAGACGTTACTTTTAAGTTACTCATAGGCTGAAAGATGTCGGTATAATGGATCGTCCTTGCGTCAGCGTCAGCGTCCACGGCCACGGCCAGGACACTTATTTGCAGCATTCTTCAAACTTCTCTTCGGCATGACGAGGATGTTCACACTTCGATGTCTAGCTTGGCTATGATTCCAATTGTCCATCGGCAGCATCTATTTAAAATAGTCGAGTTTGACCGTTTTAACACGTTCAGAAGAAATGCTTCAAATTTCCAAACCCCAGCGTCAAAAAACAAAGGCGAGTGACGGCAATTTAAATCGTTCATTGTAAACAATGAAAATAGCTGAGTGGTACCGTTTAAAAGTCGTTGAGTGTAAAAAAAAATCCAATTGTTGAGCGCAAGCGTCCACTTTCAATAGTGGAGATGCAGCCATTTAAATCGTTGAGTGGCAGCCTATGAATAGCAAACCCCACGTCACCGGCAAAGATAAACTGCCGCACGATATGGATAAGTTAGGCTATCGTTGGGCATAGTTTGTGAACGCCGGCTACACGATCATTATTTGTTGGTATACGGTATCTATAAGTAATCAAAGTGCTCTATGCACATTATTAGTTCATTGTGCATTTGTCCAACCCGTTATGAATAGACCTAAATCGTAAAAACAAGCAATAGCTCATTGTTGAAAAAGCCCCATAAAAAATTAGCCGTGAAGAACTTCGAACAATGGTGCAAAGATGTCTCCTACCCGTGGACACGCGGACGCAAGGAGGATCCATCAAAACCCACACCCTCCCCCTCACCTACTACTGCCAACATGAACAAACTACTACTAATACGAATACTGATACTGATACTGATACTGTTACTGCTGACATGGACATCGACTCAAAAAGGACTCGAAAACACTGTTGGGTTCCCCTTTTATGAGCAGCATTTTTATATACCAATTCCCAAAACCGCTGGGAACACGTCTTTATATGGCAGTTGTAAGCTAGAAACACGTTAATTTATTTTTTTTGTCGACCGGAAGACATCATTGGAATACGTCTACATACGTCAATATGTGTTGGGACTACGCAAAGAATTGGTTCAAAGCACGTCAAACATAAGTTAGAAATAAGTTTCGCGTAAAAAAGACATTACCGCGACGTGTTTCGACTTATGAGTAGCTTATAAGTAGCCTTTGTGGACGTGTGTAAGCGTCCACATATCGTGTGTACAACTTATCCCCATCGCATGCGGAACGTGTGTCATACGCCAAGTTCGTCCAAAAATTTTGAACATGTTTAAAATTTCTTGACGTACTCTACTTACTACGACGTATGATAGCGTACTTTAGCGTTGTACTCACGTATACCAAACTTACTCGTACCGTATTTGACGTGCCCCAACGTTTTAGACACATTTTTCTTAGGTCGGCATACGCTGGCAAGATCGCCAAGGTGTGACCACGATGTTGACACTTCCATTTCTACGGCAGTTATGATTCGAATCGTTGTGCATCAGCCTTTTAATAGGCTACGTCACGACATCGTCGGCAATGCGTGCAACGCGCTATGCCTAAGTTAGACTATCGTTGGGCAAAGGTTGTGTAGGCCGACAACAGGTTCAGCATTCGTTGGTATAAGTTATCTATAACACAACGAAACGTTCTGTGTCCGTTATCAATGCGTTATACATAAGACCAAGTCTCTATTAATACGTCCGAATCTTTAAAAAAAAACATCAAAAAGTTCAACGTAAGCCAGCGTTTTACATACATTTTAATACGTTGCCATCGCTGGCTAAAACGTCAAGGTGTGACTGGGCCTTAATAAACAGTGGGAATCATTTTCAGGGCAAACGGAATGTTTCCAGAAGGCTGGCCAAATGCTAAATAGAAAGGATGCAGCAAGGTTTGAATTGGGATGGAGGAAGGAATTCAGATTTTTTTCGACTAAAGGAGGGTGGAGAACCGAAAAAGAAGGAACTGATGATGTAATTGTGATTGGTAAGGCCAGGCATGAAAATACATTTTCAGGAAAGGAAACATTAAATATATTCTATACCATTGCCAGGAGTTTAAATCATAAGATGGAAGAGCTTTCGGCGAAAGTAGATAGCGAGGAGTACGATATAGTTGCAGTGAGTGAGACATGGTTTAATGAGGAGAGTAACTGGAGGCCAGGATTAGAAGGCTACAAGGTGTATCGGTGCGATAGGAAGGAGAAAATAGGAGGAGGAGTAGCAATCTGGGTAAAGGACAGCATTGCATCAAGAGAAAGGGGTAATATAAAGGAAGGAATTAATGTGGAGGATCACTTCGCTGATGGAAGACTATGAGAGGGGGGAGAGAGGTTGAGGAGTGGGGGGGAGAGAGAGAGAGAGAGAGAGGGGGAGGGGTGGGTGGAGAAGGAGGAGAGGGTGGGGGAGAAAGAGGAGGGTGGGTGTGAGGAGGGGGAGAGAGGAGGAGAGGAGGGGAGAGTAAGGATGGGGAGCGAGGAGTGTTGGAGGAGGGAGGAGAGATTGAGAAAGGGTAGAGGGAAAGAGAGAGGAGGGATGGGGAGCGAGGAGGGGTAGGAGAGCAAGGAGAGGGTAAGATAAGACAGTGTGATGGGAAAGAAAGACAGCATGAGGGAGGGAAAGGGAAGGCAGCCTGAGGGGAGGGGAAGAGAAGTCAGCATGAGGGGAGGGGAAGGCAGCCTGAGGGGAGGGGAAGAGAAGTCAGCATGAGGGGAGGGGAAGAGAAGGCAGCGTGAGAGGAGGGGAAGAGAAGTCAGCATGAAGGGAGGGGAAGGGAAGGCAGCATGAGGGGAGGGGAAGAGAAGTCAGCATGAGGGGAGGGGAAGGGAAGGCAGCCTGAGGGGAGGGGAAGAGAAGTCAGCATGAGGGGAGGGGAAGGGAAGGCAGCATGAGGGGAGGGGACGCAAAGGTAGCATACTGGTGCATTACCAGTGCAAAAGTGTTTTCAATTGTCGATTGCAAAAGGGAACTTGTTGCTGTTGCAGACTTTGGTTTCTTTGAATCCGTATTCTCAACCGTCACTAAGAGGTTCGCTCTCTGGTGTTTGGTTTTCAAATGTTTCAAATGTTTCAGAATGTTAGACATATTATAGTGATGAACAAGGTCTAATGAACAAAGTGAGCATGCAACTTTTGGACTGTGATCTTCAAACATCCCAAAATAGTTTAAATCTGCATTTCTGCACCTTTCAAACAACATGTTGTCAAAATTTTATCAGTCAATCTATTGCTTACCTGTCCGTTAGCAAAGCAATCAGCACACCTTACTGGGCAACTCTAAATGCCTTGCTATTCATTTAAAAGGAACATGCCCTTTGGTCATGTTAGTTTTCAAGTAATTCGTAATTTCATCCGATTCCGTACACAACTTTTTCAGAAATTGTGCTATATATATATATATATATATATATATATATATATATATATATATATATATATATATATATATATCCCTGTGTGTCGTAAGAGGCGACCAGGGTTGCGTCAGGAAGGGCATCCGGCGTAAAACCTGTGCCAAATCATTATGCGGATCATTGATCCGCTGTGGCGACCCCTAACGAGAGCAGCCGAAAGAATAAGAAGACATATATATATATATATATATATATATATATATATATATATATATATATATATATATATATATATGTGTATGTATGTATGTATGTATGTATGTATGTATATATATATATATATATATATATATATATATATATGTATATATATATATATATATATATATATATATATATATATATATATATATATATATATATATATTTGGCCCTATATCTCAATGGTGAAGAATCACTGGAAAAAAATTCGATAAGCCGGATCCAGATCCGGATCTTCACCAAAATCTAATCAGGTCACCCTTGTCACACATGCAACAGCTCAACCAAGTTTCATCCGAATCCATCATCAACTTTTTGAGATATCATGGAATATCATTTTTAGCCCCATCTCCCAATGGTGAATAATCACGTAAAAAATTCTAGTAGCCAGATCTGGATCCAGATCGTCACCAAAATCGAAAAAAAACACCCAGGCTGTCCACAAAATTTAATCTGGATCCGTTCACAACTTTTTAAGATAATCGACACGCAAATAAACAGACAAACAAACAAGCAGTCATAGACTGGTACTTACGAAATCGTCAACTTGACCTCTGACCTTGTCTAATAAAAGCTGTCTCTTGAGAAGGTAGCGACACAAACCCGAAGTTTCTACGATGATTCTGCACCAAACCATCAAAAATCGAATGTTTTGGATGTTTGACCTCATGGTGACCTTGACCTTTGACCGATTTTGACCAAAACTTAAGCAGCACTAGCCACCACCCTCCTGAATCACGTGGTGTAATTTGACATTGGAAGCTTCTTCTGTTCTCGAGATATCATTTTTTGGATGTTTGACCTCACTGTGACCTTGACCTTTGACCCATTTTGACCAAAATCTAATCAGCACTAGCCATCACCCTCCTGAATCACGTGGTGTAATTTGACATTGGTAGCTTCTTCCGTTCTCGAGTTATCTGTACCAAACCATCAAAAATCGAATATTTGACCTCACTGTGACATTGACCTTTGACCAATTATGACCAAAATCTAATCAGCACGAGCCATCACCCTCCGGAATCACGTGGTGTAATTTGACATTGGTAGCTTCTTCCGTTCTCGAGTTATCGTGCCTACAAACAAACAAACAAACAAACAAACAGAAACGGAAGGCATCAATATACTTTCGAAATCTTTAGATTTCGTAAGTAACAAACAAACAAGCAGTCATCGACTGGTACTTACGAAATCGTCAATTTGACCTCTGACCTTGTCTAATAAAAGCTGTCTCCAGAGAAGGTAGCGATGCAAACCAGAAGTTTCTGCAATGATTCTGTATCAAACCATCAAAAATCGTAACGTCGACCGAAGCAAAAATCTCCATTTCTCCACGCAATTATATCTGAACGTAACTCAACGACGCGTCTGCTGGAGCGCACTGCATCATGGGACAACCCGCGACGCGTCGATTGAAATATTTTTTATATAATCTTAAAACGTCTCCAAAACATCCGATTTTTATCAGAATTTCGACAACCGAGTTTTAAGCGTCCTAAGCGATCGCAAAAACCGAAGACAAAATTAAAATCGAAGTTAAAACGAACTCGTAATGTCGAGCGAAGCAAAAATACTCCATTTCTCCACATGAATTTACGGAATCATGTGTGACCTCACTGTGACCTTGACCTTTGACCAAAATCTAATCAGCACTTGCCATCACCCTCCTGAATCACGTGGTGTAATTTGACATTGGTAGCTTCTTCCGTTCTCGAGTTATCATGCCTACAAACAAACAAACAAACAAACAAACAAACAAACAAACAAGCAGTCATAGACTGGTACTTACGAAATCGTCAACTTGACCTCTGACCTTGTCTAATAAAAGCTGTCTCAAGAGAAGGTAGCGACACAAACCAGAAGTTTCTACAATGATTCTGTACCAAACCATCAAAAATCGAATGTTTTGGATGTTTGACCTCACTGTGACCTTGACCTTTGACCGATTTTGACCAAAATCTAATCAGCACTAGCCATCACCCTCCTGAATCACATGGTGTAATTTGACATTGGTAGCTTCTTCCGTTCTCGAGTTATCATTTTTCGGATGTTTGACCTCACTGTGACCTTGACCTTTGACCGATTTTGACCAAAATCTAATCAGCACTAGCTATCCGCCTCCTGAATCACTTGGTGTAATTTGACATTGGAAGCTTCTTCTGTTCTCGAGATATCATTTTTCGGATGTTTGACCTCACTGTGACCTTGACTTTTGACCGATTTTGACCAAAATCTAATCAGCACTAGCTATCCGCCTCCTGAATCACTTGGTGTAATTTGACATTGGAAGCTTCTTCTGTTCTCGAGTTATCTGTACCAAACCATCAAAAATCAAATATTTGACCTCACTGTGACCTTGACCTTTGACCAAAACGTAATCAGCGCTAGACACCACGCTCCTGAATCACGTGGTGTAATTTGACATTGGAAGCTTCTTCCGTTCTTGAGTTATCATTTTTCGGATGTTTGACCTCACTGTGACCTTGACCTTTGACTGATTTTGACCAAAATCTAAGCAGCACTAGCCATCCGCCTCCTGAATCACGTGGTGTAATTTGACATTGGGAGCTTCTTCTGTTCTCGAGTTATCTGTACCAAACCATCAAAAATCGAATATTTGACCTCACTGTGACCTTGACCTTTGACCGATTTTGACCAAAATCTAATCAGCACCAGCCATCACCATCCTGAATCAGGTGGTGTAATTTGACATTGGTAGCTTCTTCTGTTCTCGAGTTATCGTGCCTACATACAAACAAACAAACAAGCAGTCATAGACTGGTACTTACGAAATCGTCAACTTGACCTCTGACCTTGTTTAATAAAAGCTGTCTCAAGAGAAGGTAGCGACACAAACCAGAAGTTTCTACGATGATTCTGTACCAAACCATCAAAAATCGAATGTTTTGGATGTTTGACCTCACTGTGACCTTGACCTTTGACCGATTTTGACCAATATCTAATCAGCACTAGCCATCAGCCTCCTGAATCACGTGGTGTAATTTGACATTGGTAGCTTCTTCCGTTCTCGAGTTATCATTTTTCGGATGTTTGACCTCACTGTGACCTTGACCTTTGACCGATTTTGACCAAAATATAATCAGCACTAGCTATCCGCCTCCTGAATCACTTGGTGCAATTTGACATTGGTAGCTTCTTCTGTTCTCGAGTTATCGTGCCTACATACAAACAAACAAACAAGCAGTCATAGACTGGTACTTCCGAAATCGTCAACTTGACCTCTGACCTTGTCTAATAAAAGCTGTCTCAACAGAAGGTAGCGACACAAACCAGAAGTTTCTACGATGATTCTGTACCAAACCATAAAAAATCGAATGTTTTGGATGTTTGACCTCACTGTGACCTTGACCTTTGACCGATTTTGACCAAAATCTAATCAGCACTTGCCATCACCCTCCTGAATCACGTGGTGTAATTTGACATTGGAAGCTTCTTCCGTTCTCGAGTTATCATTTTTTGGATGTTTGACCTCACTGTGACCTTGACCTTTGACCGATTTTGACCAAAATCTAATCAGCACTAGCCATCACCCTCCTGAATCACGTGGTGTAATTTGACATTGGTAGCTTCTTCCGTTCTCGAGTTATCTGCACCAAACCATCAAAAATCGAATATTTGACCTCACTGTGACCTTGACCTTTGACCGATTTTGACCAAAATCTAATCAGCGCGAGCCACCACCCTCCTGAATCACGTGGTGTAATTTTACATTGGAAGCTTCTTCCGTTCTCGAGTTATCATTTTTTGGATGTTTGACCTCACTGTGACCTTGACCTTTGACCGATTTTGACCAAAATCTAATCAGCACTAGCCATCAGCCTCCTGAATTACGTGATGTAATTTGACATTGGTGGCTTCTTCCGTTCTTTTGTTATCTGTACCAAACCATCAAAAATCTAATATTTGACCTCACCGTGACCTGGACCTTTGACCGATTTTGACCAAAATCTAATCAGCACTATCCATCAGCCTCCTGAATCACGTGGTGTAATTTGACATTGGTGGCTTCTTCCGTTCTCGAGTTATCTGTACCAAACCATCAAAAATCGAATATTTGACCTCACCGTGACCTTGACCTTTGACCGATTTTGACCAAAATCTAATCAGCACTAGCCATCACCCTCCTGAATCACGTGGTGTAATTTGACATTGGTAGCTTCTTCCGGTCTCGAGTTATCATGCCTACAAACAAGCAAACAAACAAACAGAAACGGAAGGCATCAATATACTTTCGTAAGTAACAAACAAACAGAAACGGAAGGCATCAATATACTTACGAAATCTTTAGATTTCGTAAGTAACAAGCAGTCATAGACTGGTACTTACGAAATCGTCAACTTGACCTCTGACCTTGTCTCATAAAAGCTGTCTCTCGAGAAGGTAGCGACGCAAACCAGAAGTTTCTACGATGATTCTGCACCAAACCATCAAAAATCGTAACGTCGACCGAAGCAAAAATCTCCATTTCTCCACCCAATTATTTTATATTATTTTATCAAAGTCACAAAACGGTAATATTCGGCCATCCACCAACAATTTTTACATAATCCGACGGCTCAGTGAGTCAGGCATGCGACGACAACCTTTATTGGGATAAAAAATGACTTTTAAACACCATCTTTATCGAAAACACCGTCAGAGCGCACACCGAAAATCTTTACGTGACTCAACGATGTGTCTGCTCGAGCGCACTGCATCACGTAACGACCCCTGATGCGTCGAGTGAAATATTTTTATACAATTTTAAAACGTTTTCCAAAACATCCGATTTTTACCAGAATTTCGACAACCGAGTTTTAAGCGTCCTAAGCGATCGCAAAAACCGAAGACAAAATTAAAATCGAAGTTAAAACGAACTCATAACGTCGAGCGAAGCAAAAATCTCCATTTCTCCACATGAATTTACGGAATTATGTTTGACCACACTATGACCTTGACCTTTGACCGATTTTGACCAAAATCTAATCAGCGCTAGCCATCAACCTCCTGAATCACGTGGTGTAATTTGACATTGGTAGCTTCTTCCTTTCTCGAGTTATCGTGCCTACAAGCAAACAAACAAACAAACACACAAACAAACACACAAACAAACAAACAGAAACGGAACTGATCAATATACTTACGAAATCTTTAGATTTCGTAAGTAACAAACTCACAAACTGAACCGACCAACATACTTGACAAAATCGTAGATTTCGTCAAGTAACAAGCAGTCATAGACTGGTACTTACAAAATCGGCAACTTGACCTCTGACCTTGTCTAATAAAAGCTGTCTCTTGAGAAGGTAGCGACATAACCCAGAAGTTTCTACGATGATTCTGTACCAAACCATCAAAAATCGAATGTTTGACCTCACTGTGACCTTGACCTTTGACCGATTTTGACCAAAATCTAACCAGCACTAGCCATCACCCTCCTGAATCACGTGGTGTAATTTGACATTGGTAGCTTCTTCCGTTCTCGAGTTATCGTGCCTACAAACAAACACACAAACACACACACACACGCAAACAAACAAACACACAAACAGAGGACGGAAGTCATCAATATACTTACGAAATCTTTAGATTTCATCAGTAACAAGAAGACGATGTCATGCAGAGCACGACATTTGCAATATCCAGACAACAAATTTGTTCTCAAAAATAATTGGTGGTTGAATTCAATGACCAAATATGCAACTCCTTTTCAAATATCAAGTCAATCGGTTGAAAATTGAGGATTTTAGAAAGACCACCTTATTTGTTGACCTTGGGACGATTTTGTCCTTTTGGTCCATGCTGACCTCAAAAATAAGTGGCTGGTTAAATTCAGTGACCTGATATATAAATCCTTTTCAAATTTCAAGTCAATTGGATAAAAATTGAGGATTTTAGTAATACAACCTTAGTTGTTGACTTTTGGCCTATGTTGACATTTTGGTCTATGTTGACGACAAAAATAATTAGCCAGTTGAATTCTGTGACCTGAAATATAAATCCTCTTCAAATTTCAAGTCAATTGGATGAAAATTGAGGATTTTAGAAATCTCACCAATGATATTGACATTTGGCCTTTGTTGACCTTTAGACGTTTTGACCTCATAAACAATAGGCTTCTTCCTTCTGACAAACTCTACCATGTGGTGTCGTTTCGTGAAGATCTGTTTAAAATTGTGACCTGTAGGCGACAAACAGACACACAGACAAACAAACAGACAGAATAACAAAATCGACTGACCAATGTACTTGAAAAATCATCGATTTTGCAAGTAACAAGGAAAAGGCGTCATGCAGTCCACAATAGTTGCAAAATCTACCTCCCTCTCCAAAGATTGCCATGGATAAATCAAAATGGCCATTTCATTAAGATTAAAATTCAAGATCTTAATTAAAGCTCAGGTCAATCGGATGAAAATTGATTATTTTTCAGATTGAAATTGATGATTTTAGAAGTTTGACCTCAAAAATAGTTGCTTTTCCAATTCAGTGATGGTGGATGCAAATCCTGTTCAACTTTCAAGTTAATAGGATGTAAATTGACAATTTTAGAAGTTTGACCTTGAGTTGTCCTTTGACCTTTTGATCTCAAAAATGGTTGGTTTTCCATTTCAGTGATGTACCATGCAATTGCTGCTTTATTTGCAAGTCAATCAGATGAAAATTGATGATTTTTCAGATAAAAATTGATGATTTTTGAAGTTTGTCCTTGAGTTGACCTTTGACCTTAAAAATACTTGGTTTCCAAATCCAGTGATACAATATGCAAATCCTGTTCAAATTTCAAGTTCATCAGATGAAAAATGACGATTTTAGAAATTTGACCTCAAGATGACCTTTAACCTCAACATTAATGGGCTTCTCAGTTGAGACTACCTTTACAATTTGGTAACGTTTCATGATGATCAGTTTAGAATTATGACCTGTCAGCAATAAACAGACAGACAGACATACAAACAAACAGAATATCGAAATTGACTGACCAATATACTGGAAAAATCTTCGATTTTGCAAATGATGAAAAATTACTCAGAGAGTGACACTTTGCGAAACGGAGTGGCACTCGGGAGATCACATACCTCTGCCAGGCTGAATAGTTTAAATTTTGTTTCCTATTGTATCCTATTGGATCTGAATCCGGGCCTTAACCAAAATCAAATCGGCTTGTTCTTGTCACCTAACCAACTCGTCCATCTAGTTTTGTCACAACTCATCCACAACTTTTAGATATATCATGCTCTGCATAGTTTTTGGCCCCAATCTCTCAATGGTGAAGGATCACTGGAAAAATTCTCGTTTCTGGATCCAGATTCAAATCTTCACAAAAATTGAATTAATTCTCCCTAATGGTGCTCCCAACGTGTCCACCAAGTTTTGTGTGAATACATCCATAACCTTTTGAGAGAATGCGCTACATATCGTTTTTGGCCCCATCTCTCAATGGTGAAGAATCGCTTGAAAAAATCTCGAATCCGGATCCGGATGCAGATCTTCACCAAAATTAAGCGTTGCTATCCTTGGCCGGTCACCTACAAATTCAAAAAACTTTCAGAACGATTGCTTGAAAAGTGTGGCTAAAAATAATTTGACAAAGAACAGTCAGACAGACAGAGACAAGTGCGACAGACCAACACACTTGGCAAATTTTATTTTTTTTCGCCAAGTACCAAACAGATAAACAAACAAACAAACAAGCAGTCATAGATTGGTACTTACGAAATCGTCAACTTTACCTCTGACGTTGTCTAATAAAAGCTGTCTCTCGAGAAGGTTGCGACGCAAACCAGAAGTTTCTACGATGATTCTGTACCAAACCATCAAAAATCGAATATTTGACCTCACTGTGACCTTGACCTTTGACCGATTTTGACCAAAATTTAAGCAGCACTAGCCATCACCCTCCTGAATCATGTGGTGTAATTTGACATTGGTAGCTTCTTCCGTTCTCGAGTTATCGTGCCAACAAACAAACACACACACACACAAACAAACACACACACAAACAAACACACAAACAGATGACGAAGTCATCAATATAGATTTCGTAAGTAACAAACAGACAGGGGTGAAATCCTAACCTCTCTCCACCTTTGGTGTTGAAGGTAATGATACACAAGTTATATCAATATATTGCTGTAACGAGTTATTTTATCTCACTTATTTTGAGAGTTTTAATAAACATAGTATTTGAAACGAAAGGAGATTTTTAGCCTCAGGTGTTTCATCAAGCGACATTTTGTACATTCTGCCGTGGTATCCTGCAAAATACGAAATAATAAAAAGTTTCAAAAGTAATTTATGTAATTGTCCCACGAATTTTATTTCCATTTGCAAAGCCATCTGATTAATCATTCACATTGAAGCCAATTCCTTCTCAGCCGTGTTTCCACTTCTCTCCCACATATCATTGCAGGGAACTTAAAGAATGGTAAAACTGTTAATTACCTAGAAAACAATGTTATAGCAGCAGTTTCTTCATTCTAGTACATTAAACAGCACTACAAACCTCAGTTCAAGAATATTATGAAGTTATTGTGCCAATTATACTGTAGTATGACATGCTGTAGCAGGCTATGGTATGAGGCAGGATCTTCATTGTGGAGTCTGCACATGCCTGAAAGTTTATACTTCGTTGAAAGTGGCTTTTGATTTCCTCAAAGAAGCATTCCAGTTTGATCTTTCAAGGATACTGGATTTAGCAGAAGTTTTGGAGATTGATCGTTTGAGATGTAACTCATCTCGGTGAAAGCTGCTCAAGAAGGCTATTCTTGCTTTGGGTAGGAGTGGAAATTGCCAATATAATTGTGGCAGAAAATATATTCACTTTCTGATGATATGCTGAAGTGCACAGACTTGATGCCAGTTTGATAACAAAGTTTTATACATTGATTATGCTGAAAAATAAGCCAACAAACCAAATCACAAATATGAAACTGGAAGATCGGCAAGAATTGCAGTTTGTTAGTCATTCAAACCGGATTTCTCTCATTTTGATGATTGAAAAACAGATTTCCCATGAGATTTACTGTACTCATAAACTTTCACATTTGTTTCCGTAAAAATCTCCACCTTCCTTGTTTGAAAATTTGAATAAAACTACGAATAATGTATATAGTTAGTGTACACATAATATAATTTCCCTTTAAATATTTGAAAGCGAAACATTTGCTTCTTTTTGTTGCTTTGGTTGTCCTTTTCTGGTGTAAAGATCAACAGCATATCGGCCACATAGTTAGTACTTCGTAGTCCGGGGGCTGGGAGGATAGAGAGAGTTAACTCATACTGTATTCGAGTTGTTCAGCTTGGGTCCAAATGTCGACCCAGCTATCAACTGTCACCCTGGTGTTTTGCGAGCATCAATGTGTGGTGCACTCTGTCCATCAGAAGAACGCCCAGATGATTCATCTGCCAGAACTGATCATTGGTGGACGTTAAAGATACCTTTTGTGAAAAGTAGGTGAGTTATTACTGGCATGCTGAACAAATTACAAATCCCTGCCACAGTCTAAGATCAGGCTTGGCTCACCGGTTCCAGAAACACTTGGCCCAAAAACATTCTCGTCGGCCAATCTCGAAGGGCATTTGGTAGAGCGCATACCTCTGGGACATAATGCCTGATCCACGAGAACATACATGTGGCACAATCCATTTTTTAAATATCAAGCTCTGTATCGTTTTTTGGCCCAATCAATGGTGAAGAATCACTTTTAAAATTAAATAATTCTCGCATCCAGATCCGTTTTCGGATCTTCACCAAAATCGAATCAATTCGTCCTTGCCACACACCAAACCTTTCCACCAAGTTTCGCCCGAATCCGTCCCCAACTTTATGAGATACCATGCTATGTATTATTTTTTGCTGTATCTCTCAATGGTGAAGAATCGATTAAAAAATTTGAGTAGTCAGATCCAGATCTTCACCAGAATCTAATCAGTTTGTCCTTGTCACACACCGAACATGTCCACAACTTTTTGAGATATCCTGCACACAAACAGACAAAAAGACAGAAATGGGTGAAAACATAACCTCCTTTACCTTCGGTGGTGGAGGTAACTAGAACGGAACTCGGTAGAGTGCATATCCCTCACGGCTGAACAGTTTATGTTTTCTATCCCGCTGTTGATTCGTATGCAGCCTGTGGCTGCTGGTTGCATCATTTTCTGGAAGTGCAGCTGTGCCGCTGATGCAGCGCCCATTACAAGTAAGTTGGAACTGTACTCATTTTGCCGACCTCGGAAGGATGACAAGGTGTCAACACACCTAGTAATATTTAACGGAACGACAGGGGCTCAATCTCATGATCCTAAGATCTTAAAAAGCCAGCCACCCCAACCGATAAGCCAACACCAAGCTTTTATCCTACTGAGAGGTCAGATCTGGATCTGGACCTGAACCAAAGTCCAATCGGTTTGTTCTTGTCACCGAACTAATTCATCCACCTAGTTTTTTTTCATAACTCGTCCACAACTTTTTGAAATAACCTGCTATCTGTATGTTGTTTTTGGCCCCATCTCTCAATTGTGAAGAATCACTGAAAAGGTTCAAAAAGGTTCTTCATGAAAATCAAATCGTTCGTCCTTGTCACACACACACCCAACCAAGTTTCGTCCGAATCTGTGCACAACTTTTTGAGATATCGTGTGATATATCGTTTTTAGCCCTATCTCTCAATGGTGAAGAAAAACTAAAAAAAATTTTTTTATCGGATCCGGATACAGATTCGGATCTTCTATAAAATCAAATCAATTCTTCCTTGTAACACACCCAACCTGTCCACCAAGTTTCATCTGAATCCGTCAATAACCTTGTGAGATATATCGTGTATCATTTTTGGCCCTCTCTCTCTCAATGGTGAAGGATCACTCAAAATTTTCTAGTATCCGGATCTTCCCAAAATCGAATGCCTTTGTCTTTGTTACACACCCAACCTGTCCACCAAATTTCGTCCGAATCCGTGCACAACTTTTTGAGATATCCTGCTCATAGACACTGACAGATAGACATGAAAACATAACCTCCGTCGACCTTCAGTGGCAGAGTTAATAATGATAATAATAGTAATAATAATAATAATGATGATGATGATGATGATGATGATGATGATGATGTTGTTACGAAAATGGCGGGAGGTTCAGTGGGTTAATTATGAATCAGTTATATCTTAAGAGGTGTTAACGTGAGTGTTTGTAAACCCCAATTAACAGCGCACGGATTCTGATGTGTGGTTATATTCCCGGTCATCCTCACCCTCACGTCTGTCTCTTCTCCCCATCTTCCGCCTGTGTAATTCTTAAATCACCCCCGTTGCCCTTTCATCGCACCTCAACATGGCGCGACCACGTTTGTGAGTTAAAGCCTCTCATAAGGGTTTTACAAATGGCGTATCAACGTGCAGAATTCACATGGCTTTCCTTCGGCACGTTACAGCTTCTATCCTGTTGCACAAAGCTCCAATGTGAGGGCTTTGTGTTTGGTTTTACAAGTGATTGTTTATTTACGAAGAATGTCGGAAAACCGTGCGGTTATCTCGTTATAATGTACGACGAGGTAAAAATATGTCCAAGTCTCGTGTAACCTCTAGGGAGTCTAGGGTGACAATGGAAGCTTTGCCTGGCCTTTTGTTGAAAGAGTTAAACATGAACAAAACAGCATTACCTGCCATTGCAGAAGCAGGGAGGTTGGCGAGACAGGTCGCACGGCCAACAAAGCTGGTGCTTTAGATGGCACTGCATCGAACAGAGGAAGGGAGGAAATAAATGAGCAGGGATAAATTATTGGTTACTCCAAACCGTTCCTTAGTGACCCTTTGGTGAATTTACGCTGCGATGAAACCTACCCAGACTGGTGAAACAGCTGCTGCTGTCTGCAGCATTAAACAAGTGACTTGTGGTTACAACAAATATGGCTGTTTAATCACACGTCCTGAAATTTGCTGCACATCTTGTTTGCTGGAGGGTTCATAAAGTTACATGAATGATATACAACAGCTCAAGACATATCAAGGTTTGTTTTTCAAAATACAGGTAGGCCTAAACATAATTACTTAAGAGTTTTCTTATTAAATATATATATGCACTATACAGCACTTGTACAGTATATTGGAAAATTAATAAAATATATAATATTGGTGTGCTTTTGATTATGGTAAGTATTGCATTTCCTTTTCAGAACTTTTTTAGTACCTTCCATGGGTGTCTTGGGGGATATTGTTAACTGTTTCAATTGCTGCACCACCGAAGAGATCTTCCAACACGCAAACCCTCAAATTTATGCCCAACAGTTGTTTATATTTATATTTTCCAGAATTACAATGTTTTTTTTTTTATGGATGCATTTGGATGAGTGGTTGGAAGTGAGAGTGGGTGGAAGTGAACAAACTGAGAAGCAAATTTAAGAAAAGGAAGAGAGGGAGGAGTATAGGAAAGAGAAGGTTGGAGGAGGTGAGAGAGAGAGAGAGAGAGAGGGTGAAGGGAGTAGAGAGCGAATGGGAAGGATGTTGAGATGAGATACAAGTGTAATGGGTCGTGGCTGGGGAGAGGAGGGGGGCAGGGGGGGTGAAGGGTGAGAGATTATGTGCATGTAGTATGCAGTGTAGACGAAGGGGTATCAAATTTCACACCTTTGTGCATACGTAATAAATAGATCACATCTGAAACAGGACTGCATGATGTTAAAAAAATTTTTTTTACTGCCACGTCACCCCGACCATGCATATTCTGTTGCATTCAAGACATATATCCACTGAGCCTTTAAATTCAAACCAAGTGATGAATATGAATGCGTGTGAGTGATTCCATTTATGAATATGCAGCAGCTGCTCGGTGTTTTGAATAATTTATGGAGGTACAGTGGTGCCGCTTGATTAGGACAGGAATGTCGAGGATTCTGGTGCACAGTTGGTCTACACTTTTAAACGTACGGTAGGATTTATCATCCACCATTAAAATGCTAGCAGATGGGACAGCTGACTTAATCCCACTTCCATAGGATTAATTGATTAATTGATTAATTAATTGATGCAATTCCCTTTCTGCGTAGCACCAGGATGACAGCTTATCGTCAGGCTCAGAATGAAACCCAGACGAGGTGGCTCAAAGAAAATTCCAGTACGTTCCTCCGAGCTCTCCTGTCAACAAAGAGTTGTAGTGATAATTTGAGATGCTTTTAGAAAGGTGAATGTTCCGTAAAGGCATGCTGGGTACATTTGCAATTTTCAGCAACCCTCATTACCTGTCGTCAAACCTTCCAATGCCAAATTTTAACAACACGTGTGTGAGTTTACAGCTTCGTGTTGTTGCACGATGTAGTTCTGTAGGATACTGGGTCATGCTGTGTGAAGTTACAAAAGCTTTTATGGATGCTGTGCTGGCACAAAGTAACATGATGATTTCGCTGGTATGGCTTACCATCCTGCAGAGTGGTGACAGTTTGTGAGGTTTCACTGGGCTCACTCTCGCCTACGTCATTTATTGCAGTGAGGCGGAATAAGTAGTCTGTAAAAGGCTCCAGCCTGGAATTACCATGAACAGCGATGGCAAACAAAAGGAAACAAAAGGAATGGATTGGGGAGTTGGGTTGGGGGAGAATGTTAAATTAATGATAAATATTTTAAAATAATAACATTGCTTTATTTTTCGTCAAGATAGATCGTCTTGGTACAATATTATCCCTCACCAATTCACCAGGAACTCGGTGGGCTGTGGAGGTAGGGTTGAGGCCAAGGGCTGCCAAACACCTGCAGACATTTTCTGCCTGTGCAGAATGTAATAACGCACCGGAGCAAAACCACCAGCACCAGCCGCCCACTTCAGAAGCAATGTCCGAGGTCCTAAAGTTTTGGCATCAGCCCATGGGCGGCCGGGTGGAGCGGGCCTTCCTGCATGGAAGAGTTTGAGTGGCGAGATCAGGAGAGGTTCACTTAAAAAACAAACAAACAAACAAAAGCTTGCATTGTTGCTTTGTTGTACCTGAACACAAAAATCTTCTCTGATGAGATGTGTATTATTATTGACCAACTGATTTCCTGTTGATGGTATTTATGTTCCTGTAAAAATATTCTGTTGCTGTAAACCACGAGATGAACGCTTTTAACGGTCCAACATTACCTCTGTGTTGAGTGGTGATGATGACAACCTCAGCTGGAGATCCCCATCCCCGACTAGTCTGCGCAGCCAACAGGAAGGTGTAGCGTGTTTCTGGAGCAAGGCCAGCGGCCCGCACTTGCTTTACATCACTACCCAGCTCCCACGTCCGCTCTGGATTTGAACCCGAACCATTTGCCAACAGGGAAGCTCGGTAACCTGGGGTGGTAATTTATGACAAATGCGGCTAACATACATTTTTTAGGGGCTTTTATAAACTTAATCCAACTTGAAGATGACATTCTTATCTATCTGATAGCAATCCAAGGTGCATGCCATGTTTGAAACATCCACAGGTGAATATTATATAACAATACAAGTTCCCTTACGAGGATCTTTGGCACAGGAGGAGGCCATGAGGCCCATCAAAGTCTCCGCTATTTTACCAACAAACTTGCGCTTATAGCCGTATTGATGCGTTTATCCATGGGGAGTAACTGCTAATTTCTATCTGTCCGGGTTCTTCCTGATATCGTTGATCTCTGTTCCTTTCTCTTTCACATCTCTCTTCAGTCTTTCAAACTTCTTTCGACTTTTTCACATTTCAATTTATTTGTGCTAATTCTTGTTTTTCCCTTTCTTTTTGTTCATTTTCCTCTCTGTTATCTCCATTTCACTCGTAATTTCCATCTGTCTGTGGAGAAGTGAATTCTTCCACATTTATTTTTGCAAGGCTCACTTGGCTGCATCTGGATGGGTGTTGTGGGTGGTGGAGCAGCAGTGAAACCCGAACCCCATCCAGGTTTCTCCTATCTTTGCTATATTTGCTTACTCGGGTTCCTTCTGATGGACTCCAATGCAGTATTTGGTCTTTCATTTGATTGCGGTTGTTTGTCCGTGCTCTCTCTCCTTTTCTTTTTTTAATTCTGAGCATTAAGCAAGGAAGCAGCACATACAATTTTAAAAGTCTTTGGTACATACAATGACTCAGGCCAAGACTGGGCTATGTCATACAACTATGCTAAAAATAAGTAATATCAGCCATATCTCTCTCTCTCTCTCTCTCTCTCTCTCTCTCTCTCTCTCTCTCTCTCTCTCTCTCTCTCTCTCTCTCTCTCTCTCTCTCTCTCTCTCTCTCTGATGTACCATTCTCTTCACAGAGCATCGGTGCTACCAAAGCAGCTTCCTGAGCAAGGGTTATACTGGGTGGTTTACCATTGCCTTCCCAGCAGTAGTTAGGGCAGGAATTTTGGAATTTGTTCATGGTGCCGACGATAGCTCACCTATTGTTCATAAAGGACACTGTGGGGTCTTTAACGTCCACCCACTAATGTCGGCAGATGATAATCCCATTTAACATCCATCAAGTAATGCTGACAGACAGGACTCTGGTTTAACGTCCATCCGAGGGGTGGCACATATCGATGAATCACCCTGCCTGTGAAACACTGGGATGACAGTTTATAGCTCGGTCGGGATTCAAACTTGAGCTAGACAGCATATAGGTGAGCATGCGTACCTCTAAGCCATTGTGCCAGCTCAATGCCAGCTAGATTGAGCAAGTAATATGAGCTATTGTATACGACCATGCAAAAAACATTTCCATATGTGATTAAATTTTGAAACAAGAAAGCAATATCGGTTGGTGACCGAATTTCTTTTGATTGTAAGTTTGGATAAATAAACAAATTGTAATGGGGAATTGAATTGTTTGTTTTCGATGGCAACCGCGATGCATCAAATTGGAGAAAAGACAGAGTACATATTGTCTGATTCAGGCCGAAACATGAGGTTTTCTTCCCATAAAATTTCTGCTTTAAAAGCCAGTTCTCGCTAAAACAATGGCTAGATAATGTCGGACAGACAGTGCGGACTGCAAACAAAAGTCCATGTTTCATTCCTCGAGTTTCACAGGTACCTGCACATTTCTTTTCGGGAAAGGTTTCAAGATAAAGATGAAAGGAATGGGGATTTCAAACGAAGTCAGAACTCAAGGCAAACTATTTGAAATGAACCGCCGCATTGACATTGTCTGTTCCCTGGTTTACTTTGTTTTGCACAAGGTCGTGAAAGGTTGCTGCATAACTGAGCACACCATGAAAAAAAACAACAAGAAAAAAGAGCACTTTGCCTTCTCATTGATCTTTCACAGTCACGTGAAAAAAATAAATTAATTTCAAGTTAAATACATCAAACAAGGATGAAATGTAATGCAATTAAGTTAAATTGTTTTATGGCGAATTTTTAAGGACAACAAATTTTCAATATTTCTGGGCAGTTTTACAGCATGAGCATTGCAAACTCCAAGCCAGCTATTCATGTGTAGTGTTAGTTTCCTGTCATCCTTTGGGTAAAGAAGTCAGATGAATGCTATCTCAATTTTCCGCCTTCAAGTTGTAGTTGTCATTTATTTTCTCGACATTGTATGAGTGCGAGAGAGGATCTTGGACATGAAATTACGTGCAAGACAAAAGAGACGGTGCAGGACAAATGAGAGGGTGCACTTTGACATGAATCGCAAGGAAATTTAGAGACAATGGTAAAATCAGCACAGTTTTGGGACTATGCCTGGTGCTGGCTTAATGGTTAGGGTGGTGGGCTTGAGATCTTAGGATTCTGAGTTCAAATCCCACTCGGCTGTTGAATTTATACCAGGTGGGGTTGACTCTGCCCGTGATCCTTCTGAGGTTGACAAAATGAGTGCCAGCCTGCTGGTATCCTGTGTCGGTGTGGAGTGGTGACCCATCCAGGATTGTGCCCAATAGCCAAGGAGACTGCTTAGGCAGCACCAACGTTCTGCACAGAGTATGGTCCCAATGGATGGATGGATATGGGCCTGGAACATGGTATCCCACTAAGTGCAGGCATGTGCTCATGTGGGATCAATATCCAATATCCACACTCACTGGGTTACCAGTGAGATTTTGCAGGTAACTACTTAATGAGAAATTTAAGATGAGCAGACTTATTCCCATTTTTTGTTGTTTCACTTTTATTTGATCAAACACTGGAATTATTATACTCTCTTAAAGTAATTAAAAGATTCAGTGTATTTATCAGGATAACATACTGTTGTGTAGCAAAGTCAGCCCACACGCCGGTTCTTCAGCTCAACCATTTTTAGTGGCGTCGCCTGCTGGGCTGTCCTTATACCACAGCTCTCAGACATCACTCTCGGTTCCGCCTCGTCAGTTCCGGTTCATCATGCATTCAGTAATATTCATACATAACAACTCCCAATACCACATATTCCCACTGCAACAAAGCCATCAGCAGCAGCAGCAGCAGCAGCAGCAGCATTCCCACTTACATTAACTTATTGAGCCCACCTCCAGCATATTGTCCAAGTCCCTCAAATTTAATCACTCTCATCTTCCACTCACCCAGGATTTGGCCATTTGGCTGTGGTGGTGGTTTCCAGGCCAAACGCACTGCATGGCTGCTCACCTCCGGAAACCACACCGCACCAGGACGCCCCGGAACTGCAAAAAAACCCGACGCACGCACGCACGCACGCACGCACGCACGCACGCACGCACACACACACACACACACACACACACACACACACACACACACACACACACACACACACACACACACACACACAAAAAGCATCAGTAATCTCCACATAATGACCATTGTCTAAGCTACATAAGCAGAACCCAATACTGCATTTTATCGATTGCTTGCAACAACCAACCAAACAAAGAAATAATGAAGAATGCAAGGTTGGCTAATAGACAGTATTGAGCTTGAGATTTATTTCATTAAAAACAAGGAGAAAAAGACATAAAATGTCACAGCCCATATTTATTTAAAACTAAAATGGCCACCAGTCTACCAGTCAGCCATCTTTAATCAGATCGCAAAATAAAGTGAGGTGCATCATGTACTGTGCTTTTGCCAAATTTGGACAAAATCGGTCTGTGCATGTCCGATAAATGGTTGGGGAGATGTTTAAGTAATGAAATTTCCACCAATCGACCATCTTAGATCTGATTTTGAAAAAAAAATGATACGCATATGAAAGCCATCATTCAATATCTGTGTGCCATGTTTGAAAAAGATCGATAAATGCATGTCCGAGAAATGGTTGAGGACGTGTTCAACATTGGGTTTTTACAAACAAAATGGCTGCCAGTCGGCCATCTTTGATCGAATCACGACACAAAATAATGTGCGTACATATAACATCATGTGTTGTCTTGTTGCCAAGTTTGAACAAAATCAGTGCAAACATGTCCGAGATATGGCTGTGGACGGACACACGGACGGACGGACGAGACCAAATCCATAAGCCACCATTTCAGACTAAGTCCAATGGGGGCTAACGATACAATTAAAACAATACTGTACACTGACTACGACTCACTCTGAATGATACACAACTCACAAGGGCACAATGAAATATGCGATACGTAATGGAAAGGTATGGAAGCAACAACGGAGTACATTGGTTCTCGTATTCGGGGTGCAAGTATCCACTCTACTGGATAAAGTGCAGTGCTGTATACTGAAAGACGTCGAAGAGAAGCAAGCTTGTGGCAGTAGCTTTTTAATTGCCCATCCTGGTTGATTAATAGCCTTCAGTAAATTGGCATTGGACTGTCAGGATGGCCTTGAGGTACACACAATCGCCTCTAAGCTGTCTAATCTGGGTTCAAATTTTGACCCAGCTATAAACTGCCATCCCAGTGATTCACAGGCAGGGTGATTCATCAATGTGTGTGCCGTCCTTCGGATGGACATTAAACTGGAATCCCATCTGCTAGCATTATTTGGTGGATGTTAAAGATCCCACTGTGTCCTTCATGAAGAGTAGTCGAGCTATTACAGGCACCCTGAATAAATTCCTGCCCTAACATCTGCTGGCAAGGCAGTGGCAATCCACCCAGTGTAACACTTGCCAAGATACTGTTTCGGCAGCACCGATGCTCTGCAACAGAGTATGGCACATCGGAATCAGAAAGGCGCAATCTCTCTGCCCTGCCTGGTCTGGTTTACTTGCAACACCAGTGCACACACTCTTATTACTCAGACAGCAACTTGAAATTTGCACTAAAATGCAACTTGTGAAAAGGTGGCGATGAACAATATACCCCAAACTGAATAAAAACCTCAAACCAGCCATTTCGGTCCATTTCAGAACAAAGGTCTCACTCAATTTATATTGAAGGCTTTTAGGCATACTCACTGCACTTGCAAAGTATAGGTTGGCATGAGTGAGCAGCGACAATGATTGAACATACACCAGTAAGAGGACATACAAATACATATTTAACCACGACTATACAGCCACTTATTTACTTTTATTTTTTTCTTCAACACATATTCACACAAACACTCCCAAATACTTAAACAAATCCATGCAGGTGGAGACAAGTACATACATTGGTATTTTTTTTATCGTACCAAGATGCAGCACCAATGATTATATCCTTACGGATGCTACAATGCAGAACACTATGATGGCTGCAGGTACATACCTCGCTAATAGTTGTTTGTGAATGTATATTAGATTGGAATTGAAATAAAACATTTGGTCTGCTGGGTGCATCATTATTAAGACCCAATTCTGCCACTGACACAGTGGCCCCGTACACGAGGCAGGAATTTGTCCAGGGTGCCGGCGATAACTCGGCTGCATTTTGCAAAAGGCGCAGTGGGATCTTGAGAGTCGAACAAGGTTGTCCTGTTCCTGTTCCCATCTGAACCCCTGGTTCATCATGCAGGGAACCCAGGTTCAAATCCCACACCATGCGCATTCGGACAGTCTACTATTGTCCTTGCAATTCATCTTAATGTCCATTGACATTCACTAGTGTCATTACCCTGCACGTGATTTATGTACAACCTCCTAGATGAGCATGAGATCAATGTAAAGAAGAAAAAAAAAACATCCTGCGAAGCTGGCAGATGGATCCCCAGCTTATCATCAATTAGAGAGATGGGGAGTTGTGTTCATTTCAACACAAGGTTCTTTCCATGAAACAAACATTATTGCAATGTAATTATGACCGCCGCATACAGTATCCTCACCACCGGGGAGTGAAGAGTAAAACCCAGACCAACCGAATACCACACGCTCTCCCCCATGGTCTTACCTTATAAGTATAAAGGTCGCCACATCAGACATCGTACATACATGACACCTTTCAGGTCAGGTATGGGAGCATGTGCCAGAACAGCACGTCGTTGCGTCCACTTTCCGCCGGTACTCCAGGGGCCTCCGTCTGGCCATCCCCCAGGCAGATGCCAGGCCCATCCCCATCTCCTTGAGATGATGGTCAACCTGTTGCAACCATGAGGCACGTGGTCGACCCACTGGCCTCCTCCACTCATGAGACTCCCTCGCTGAGAGAATCTGGTGAGCAGGATCAGAGTCAGGAAAACGAGCCACATGTCCATACAGCCGCAACTGACGCTCACGGACTATGCAGGTAACAAATCTCATCCGAGTCTCTCTCAGCAACTGCTCGTTGGACACAAAATCCGACCAGCGATAGCCAAGGATTCTCCGAAGAGACCTGGTACCAAAGGAATTAAGTCTCCGTCTCAGATCCTTGGTCAGAGTCCAAGTCTCGCACCCATAGAGCAAGACTGGAAGTACCAAGGACCTGAAGACTCGGACTTTCGTCCTCCCGCACAGGTACCGGCAGCGCCACACCCCATGATCCAGTGAATCCATGACTCCCCAGGCCCGACCCAGACGTCTATTGACCTCTGACTCGCAGCCAGCAGAGACATGAATATCACTGACAAGGTAAGTGAATCTCTCCACGACCTCAACATCCTCACCACAAACAGACACAGACAGGACAGCAGCATCCAAGATGTCACCGAAAGCCTGGATCTTAGTTTTGACCCAAGAAACCCATAATCCCAACGGCTCCGACTCCTCATTCAGCACCTCGAGGGCCCCCAAGAGGATGTCTAAAGTCTCCGCAAAGATGACTGCATCATCTGCAAAGTCAAGGTCCGAGATCTTGACATTCCCAAATGACGCACCGCAACTTGATCTCTCCAACATCCTCCCTAGAATCCAGTCCATACAAGTGCTGAAAAGTGTGGGGGCAAGTACACATCTCTGACGAACTCCAGTAACAACTGGAAATAAGTCAGAGATGGTACCACCACACTTCACAGCACTCTCAGTACCAGAGTAGAGTTCAGACATCAGATCGATCAGTTTTGGTGGCACCCCACGAAGACCAAGAATCCTCCAGAGGACATCCCGATTCACTGAATCGAACGCTTTACAGAGATCAACATAGGCTGCAAGCAGCCCCTGCCGAAACTCTCGTCTGCGTTTGGTGAGGACACGAAGTGCAAGGATACGGTCAATCGTTGACCTCTTTGGTGTAAAGCCTGATTGCTCTGGCCGCTGGTGCTCAAGCAGATGGTGGCGAACCCTATCGAGAATTATCCGAGCAAAGACCTTGCCCGGCACTGAGAGCAGCGTCACCCCTCGGTAGTTGTTGCAGTCTTGGCGATCACCCTTCCCTTTCCAGAGAGGGACAACAAGGCCCCTCTTCCAGTCAGTTGGGATGATGCCTGTGTTCCAGGCAGAGCACAAAACTGCATGCAACGACACGAGTGCAGCATTTCCACCAGCCTTGAGAAGTTCGGCATGGATGCCACAGATCCCTGGAGCTTTGCCCCGTTTCAACTGGTTCACCGCAGCCCGTGTTTCCACAAGCGATGGTGGACCACAGTTGATTCGAGGGTCAGCAACAGGGATTGTAACACCCTTGACGTCCAACTCGAGAGTTGGGGGATCAGCCTGGTACAACCACTCAAAGTAACCGGCCCAGCGGGCCTTCACTTCAGACTCCTCTGTCAAGAGCCTACCACTCTCTGCTCGAACTGTAGTGCTCCGAGGGATGGGCTTGGATGAACGTAATGCGCGAATTCCCCTGTAAGCGGGACGAGAATCACCTGTCCACAGGTGATGCTCTACCCCCTCACAGATTCCTCGCACATAGGCCTCCTTGTCCACCCTCAGTGCACGTACAGTTTTACGCCTCAGCTCCCTGAACAGCTCAGCTCTGCCATTCAGCCTGGCCCTGCGACTCTGGTCAATGGTATCTAGTGTCCCTTGAGAGACAAAATTCTTCTTTGCCCTGCGGTGAGCTCCAAGGCATCCACCGGCAACATCAAGGACGGTGGTCTTGAAGGCGCTCCACAACTCTTCAGGACCCCCCAAAGCAGCAGACCCCCCAAGTGTCCACTCAGCCTGTTCGCAAACTCCTCAGCTACTCTCTCATCCCTGAGCTTGGCAACATCCAGCCTCGGCTGGGATGGTACCATTCTCCAGGATTTAAGGTGCAGCTTTAGAGTTGCTACAACAAGCCTCTGGTCAGTATTGAGGAACTGAGCACTCCGGTAGACCCTGCAGTTCTGGATCATCCTCCAACGACCGTCAATGAGGACATGGTCAATCTCCTTTGCCACACCGCCAGCGTTGGAATACCAAGTCCAGCGATGAGCTTGTGGGCGCTGAAACCATGAACCAGCCACCCTAAGTCCATGACTTCTTGCAAAGTCAAGGAACTTAGTGCTATTCTGGTTCATAGTTCCTGACCCATGGGGACCAACACACATCTCATAACCGTCCCTATCAGTTCCAGTCGATGCATTGAAATCCCCCAAGACTAGAAGTGTATCTCGTCTGGGGCACTGATCAACCACAGACTCGAGTGTGGCGTAGAATGCATCCTTCACGGTGAGATCACTCGCCTCAGTCGGAGTATAAACAGAGACCAGGGAAATGACACCTAAGGAGTGACGAATCCTTAATCTCATAATAAGCTCGTTGACCGGTGTTATCTCAATTGTCATAGGGGTCAGCTTATTGGACACAGCTACAGCAACTCCTTGGGTATGGTAACCATCAGAGCGACCAGACCAATAGTAGGTGTAACCACCCACCATTATCTCTCCGCAATCCGGTCTTCGAACCTCAGAGAGAGCTGCAATCCCGATGTCCAAACGCTTGAGCTCAGATGATAACAGAGACAGGTGATCATCCTCTCTTAGGGATAGGACATTCCAGGCACCCACCCGAAGGGACCGCCTCAGGTTAACCCAAGGAGACCGCCGTCTGGTGGACGACACCTCAGCACCACTCCGACACACTCTCCCGCAATCTGACCCAGGGATGTTACCCCGTGGTTTCCCTCCTATCAAAGATTGGGGGTCCCGAAGGCTTTGCCCCAATCCCGTCATCCGGTGAGCTGCCCTGCAAAGGGAAGCTGCACAGGAGGTACTCCCACGGAGTGGGTTTTCAGATTTTTTTGCGTTTTGCGGAATGAAGGGTTTTACAGTGGCCGGAGAGCAAATCCTGCCACCAACCTCCTAATAAGAAGTGACCCAACTGCAGGAGGACGTCTGCAGACACAGTTGGGCACTAGATATGGATGGCCGTTGGCTCACAAGGAGCTCCTCCGCCCTTTGACAGGTTTTGTTTTTAATCCTGCTGGGTGTCCATATCCAAACACCCTCCTCACCAGAAAACCTGGTGGGGGAGACAGTTTAGTCGCCGACAACCCGACCATGGAACAGGTTAGTACAGGTTTACATGGTACCTGTAGCAGGTCACAGATCGAACCTGACCTGACACCTTTACCCGACCAGCAAAAAAATGTAACTTAGTAATCAATGACAAAGTTAGATATACCGCTGATATATGGTACATTTGTCTGGCTCCACACCATGAGCACAAGCAATATCGTCTATCATACCCGATAACTACATGGATTCAATCAGATGCTGTGGTTTACGTCTAGCATGAGCAGGGTACCTAGGCTCAGGAAGAGGCTAAGATACAGGGGGTGTATTAACCACTTGTTCTTCAAACTGACTGCGAATCTGGCAACTTACCCTGCACAGCATTATTGTGGCCAGATCTGCTCGATTCAACCACGCCAGTAAAGCCATCAGGAATTTTCACCATGGGTGAGACTACCTCCTGTTTGAGCAGACTCACAATTTCGTCAGAAAACTTAGAACCAGACAAGTATTTGAGGTGCTCCACATGACGCTTCTTGATGTAGTATTCGACCCACACATTATACGTCACGGGGCCTAACAGATAACACCCATACAACAACACCGCTATGCTATTCATCCTAATGGTTTCTCTAATTCCTAACCAAATCTGGAACACCAACACCAAAAGTACAAGGTGAGCTGGATGTTGCCATTGTAACGTGTGACCTAAACTCGGTCTAACCAGTGCTAACCTTGTTCGTAGTTCCCTATTGAACATCAGTTTTGTTGGCATGCATTTGGTTGCCGAGTGAGGCGTCGTGTTATAGCCAACAAAAACGAAGCCAGTTTTGTATCCACATCACAAGTGTCTTTACTGTGTCTCTTGATGAAAAAAACAAAACATTTGGAGGACCTCTCCATGCTCCCATTACTTTGAGGGTGATATGGAGGAGTGCTGATGTGCTTGATGCCATTCACCGCAGGTAATGTTAAAATTCTCAAACAAGACGAGGTACATCGCCTGTGGGAAATGCTCACATTCTTCTGACACTCATTGAGGGCCATTATCAGTGACCAGTTCTTCAGGCAATCCATGCTGAGCAAACACGAACCACAGAATTTCAATGGCTTTATCCAATTATCCACAGTAATGCTTTTCATTCGAAATACTTCAGGCCAAATCAGACATCAACAGGAAGTGACGACGTCGACCGGAGCCCACAAAATATAAATGAGCTCACCGCCAAGGTCGATTTGGACACACCCATAGGTTTACCACCTTGGGTCTTCTAGCTTCCACGATACAACAATGACTCCAATCTCTTCCCGGTTTGCTCAATATCAGCATCGATAGTTGGTAACCATACACTTCACCTGGACCATACCCAGATGATGTTCATGGAGACTCTCCAGAATTTATTTTCTATCCTGAGTATAACACATCCACTCCACAGGAAAACAGCCCTGTACAGAAGTTAACTGTTCCCTCCAGACACGACACGGTATCAATTCAGGTGATCTCTTGTCCTCAGGCCAAACAATCTGCACAAAATAGATCACTCGGGCCAACACAGGATCCATATGAGTAGCCTTATCTATCAATTCTACGGAGACTGGCAGATGCTGCATTTGATTATAATTATGCCGATTTGTCTCAGCCATCCAAAACAAATGTTTCTAGAAAATACCTGATCACCCAGGGGAAAACGAGGAAACCAATCAGCGTTAGCATTCTGCTGACTCATACGATAACCAGTCATAACAATATGCAGACAGTTGTATGACCCAATTCTGAAAATACAATACAGCAAGTACTGGAATACTTCTCTTGGGATTGAGAATGAGTGCGAGAGGCTTGTGATCAGTGACAGAGGTGAAGTAATGTGAAAAAAGATGGTTATGAAACTTTCCAACTCCACATATGAACATGAGACCCTCCTTTTCAATCTGAGGATATATATTTTTGAATTGTGACAATGAGCACGATCCATAAGGAATTGGGTACTCAACACTCTTTGATGTGTGAAATTACTACCTCTCGCCCAAATGGAGGTGCTACAAGTACCAATTAAATGGGAAAAGAAAGGGTGGGGTTGCAAGGATGTGGCTGTTTCGGAGACGATGAGCGTACTGACGTGGAGGGGTTTCACCCCATTAATGGACGTAAAGGGGAGTTGATGGTTGTAGGCAGGCAACCTCTGCAAACCGGACATCTCATGATCCCAAATTTAGATGTACAGAGTCAGACATCACGGGAGGGGTGAATGAGGAGTTGTTGAAGGCATGGAGGAAAGTAGTGCTGTAGGTATGGGGGAAGGGGGTGGTCATTGGACTGAGCATTTGTGAGTTACACAGGTTTGTGAGGGCCCCCGAGTGAAGAAGAAGAGGAAGAGATAACGATGAAGACAAACAACACATGGGGTGTTCCTAATGGAAAAATAAGGCAAATCAAGCATTTTTTAAAATGTTATTAAAAACTTTTAAAGTAAGAAGCAAATTAATTTAATTAGGAAGAATGTTAGATTCAGAACTTTTTCTAGTTTTGGCTGTTTGGGTGGTAATATCACCAAAGCTTTGACACCTTCCCAGTTCAAATTGAACTCTGACAACCAATACCTTTCGAACTGAGCAGGGACAGTTGCCTTCGCCACTACGGACAGATGCTCTGTTCTTCATATTTGGCCTTCACCATCCACTAACCACACACCTCCACCTCGCCATTGGTGTAGGTTTTCAATTTCACATCCAAGCTGTTAGGTTACAGGTTACAACGGCAGCTGTGCGAACTTGTCCAACTACAGTGTTTCTGATGTTCCTGACAAGACTGCTCCTGTGTACAGTTACAGTGCCTATAGAAAGTCTCCACCCCTTTTCCAAATTTTCACCTTTTGTTGCTTTATAGCCTGGAATTAAATTGCATGAAATCAGACTTTCTCCACCTATACTTACACATCGTAACCCACAACTTCCAAGTGAAAAACAAATTCTACAAATTTCAAAGAATTAATTAAAAATACAAAACTCGATTATCTTGGTTGGATAAGTGTCCAACCCCCTGAGTTAATGCTTGGTTTAAGTACCTTAAAGAACAATTACAGCTGTGAGTCTGTTAGGATATGTCTCCACCAACTTTGCACACCTTGATTGGGCAATATTTGCCCATTCTTCTCTACAAAACCGTTCAAGCTCAATCAAGTTACTTGGGGAGTGTTGATGGACAGCAATCTTTAAGTCATGCTGCAGATTTTCGATTGGATTTAGGTCAGGGGCTTTGACTGGGCCACTCAAGGACATTTATCTTTTTGTTCCTTAGCCACTCCAGTGGAGCTTTGCCTGTGTGCTTCGGGTCATTGTCACGCTGAAAAGGGAACTTCCGTCCAAATTTCAGCTTTCTTGCAGAAGGCAGTAGGTTTTCCTCTGGATTTTTGTATTTTACTCCATCCATTTTCCCTTCTATCCTGACAAGTGCCCCAGTCCCTGCTGATGAGAAACATCCCCATATCATGATGTTGCCACTACCATGCTTCACAGTAGGGATGGTGTTCTTTGGGTGACGTGCTGTGTTGGGTTTGCGTCAAAAGTAAAGTTTTCCATTTTGGCCAAAAAGTTCCATCGTGGTTTCGTGAGTCCATAAAACTTTTTACCACATGGCTTCAGAATCTCCGGAGTGTTGTTTTGCTGACCTCAAATAGGACTCCAGGTGGACCTTTTTGAGTAACAGCGTCCTTCTTGCCACCCTACCATACAGGGCAGACGTGTGGAGTGCTTGGAAAATTGTTGTCACATGTACACAGTAATCAATGACAAAGTAAATGACAGTCTTTGCCATAAAGGCCTGAAGCTCTTTCAAAGTTGCCATTGGCCTCTTAGTGGCCTCCATGATCAGTGTCCTCCTTGCTTGGTTGCAAAAGTTTGGAAGGGCAGCATGATCTAGGCACAGTATTGGTGTTTCCAACTGCCTTCCAATTCTTAAGGATTGTTCTGACTGTGCTCCAAGGGATATTCAAGGCACTTTAAATATTTTTATACCCTTCCCCTGATCTGTTACTTTCCACAACTTTATCCCAGAGGTCTTGTGAAAGCTCCTTGGTTCTCATGGTTGAGTCTTTGCTGTGAAATGCACTACCCAGTAGAGGAAACCTACAGGAACAGCTAATTATATTCTGAAACAATTAGAATCACTACAATTTAACACAAGTGGAGGCCAATTAACTTGGTGTGAGATTTTGAAGGTGATTGGTTGCACTTGAGCTCATTTACAATTGCTATGATAAGGGGGTGGGCTCTTATCCAACCAAGATATTCTAGTTTTGTATTTTTAATTAATTTTCTGAAATTTGTAGAATTTGTTTCCACCTGAAAGTTGTGGGTTACGATATGTAAATAAAGGTGGAGAAAGTCTGATTTCATGCAATTTTATTCCAGGCTATAAGGCAACAAAAGGTGAAAAATTGGAAAAGGGGTTGCAGACTTTCTCTTGGCATTGGACATGCATTGATCCATTCCTTCAATTTTCATGTCAACCTTTCAGTAGCTGGTTTGGGTTTCATTGCACAAAACGTGAAGATGGGTAGTTTCTCCTCGTCCCCATTTCAGACGCAGCTTCTACATCAGCTGTTCCACCAATCTACTGGACCTTCGAGGTTATCTTCTGCTTAGGTTGTTCCGGCTGCACTGCAGATCTCACTTTGCTGCCACAATGGCATTTCCTACCGAGGTGGCTAATTTTTTTTTTTTTTTTTGCACATATGGCATTCCAACATCTGAACCTTTTGAACTTAGAGCTCCTTGAACTTTCGACTCCCTGGAGAAAAATCCAGCTGCTTGGGCATGTGGTGGTTTGAATAGCGGCTGGTAAAACGGCCGCGAGGGTTCAAAAGATTAATGACAAACATCGACCATGTGATTTTGTTTGCCACACCAGAAGCATTCCTTATCAGGTTGTCCAACCTTTGGACCTTTCATGAGGTTGACTGCGGATGGCGAGCTTTGAGATCCATCCCCCATCTCCATTGTATGGCATTCCGCCACTTCCATGCTGCCTGATATTTCCATCGCCTTCTCCAGTGTCAACTTATTCTCCATCAGTAGCTTCATAATCATGTTGCTGCTTTTCAAGCCACATACGAGCCTGTCCCAAAGTGCTTCAAATAATAAATTCTTAAACTCGCAATGTTCAAACAGTTTTTTCAACTCTTCTAAGAATGCATTCACATTTTCCCTGTCTCCATGAAAAAGGTTGTAAAACCGGTAGCGATCTGCAATCATCAATGGTTTCAGCGTGAGATGGTCTTTACCCAACTTAGTCAGTTGCTGAAATGTCTTTGTGGAGAGACCGTTTGGTTGAGTGAGACTTTTAAACAGTGAATACATCTTCAACCAAAACACTGTTGGCAGGATGGGTTCTTTTTTCAAATCCTCTAATGTTCGCTTCAAAATAGAACTCTAGTCGTTCAGTACATTCTTTTTAATCACCACCTTCTGCAAATTCACCTACCCTGCCAAACAAAGGCATATTGCAGGCAGATGTAACAAAGAAGTACTCACATGATTCCTTTTTCAGACTCCTGGGATGGTTGCAGTGGTTTCAGAATGAGTATTGCTCTCAAGTCCAATAGTCCATCCCAAAATAACCCTCATCCACATGTTGTGTTCATCTCAACACAGGGTTCTTTCAATGTCACAAACATTATTGCAATCCTAGTATATCTGCTGCATACAGTATCCATGACACCTGGCAGTGAACCTCAGGCCAACCGGAGACACATCTTCCCCACCTCCCTGTTCACCTGTGGTCCTTGCCATACATGCAATTGACGTCGCCACATCAGGCGTCGTAGAAACATTACAGGAAGCACTTGATTTGAACCCAGCCTCAACAGCTCAAAAGCAATTGCACTACTTATATGCCACCCCTGTTAGATTCACCATGTTGGCACACACATTTTACAATCCTTCAGTTATGATAAAGTAGCATACTGCATTAGCAATCTTGTTTCAGATGGAAAAAGTTGATTGAGCCACTGCTCAGTTATTGCCTGTACTTGAAACATTATCTCGTCTCATTATTGAACAAACATAACAGCAAGCAGTAATGTTGTGAAAAAATATTATCAGTGAATGACATACGATCCTCCATTGTGTGGCAGGTTACAGCAGGATCAGTAGGAACACCATCACCAACTTGTGTGTAAGCTAGAACTGTCAACTTATAAAGTGTGGCAGCTTGCAGACCAGAAACATTCACAATGGATTCCTGGGCTGCCGTTGCTACCGAGTCGAGAAGAGGTACTGGCTCAGCGGGGTTGCTGGTGAGGACCTGAGGAGATGATAAAAGGAGAGAGGAGAGCATTTTACTTTGGTGACCTGTGCTGAGAAGTTGTGAAAACGTGTATTTGGGAGGCAGATATAGGAGCTTGTGAGCATTTTGGTGTTCTTTGTCAAGCAAGATCATGTCTGACCTTATAGCCAAGGATCCAACCATTTTTACTTCCTTCAGGAATAGCACCCCAGGTGACAAGCAAGGTATGAGGTCCAGTTGCCACAACTGAGATGTTTTCAGGGCCAGCAGATGGAACTAAAGGAGATAATGTTCAAGCTTGTTTTATTCAATAAAAAATGTAAAACAGAAAAGCATGGTATTATCAACGACGTCATCACTGTGTTTGGATCATATTGAAGTGCACTGACAGAATATGTGAAATTACAAAGAGAGAGCAAGTGCAGTCAAATACGAGAGCAAATATTTCCCATTGGGTAGTACCATAAACCACTGTCTAAACAAGGCAGAGTGGAACAAACATGCAGATCCTTAAGTGTTCATTGATATCAATCTTCAACTCGAGTGAGGAAAACCTCGCCCGAGATCATGCTCCAATAAAGGAAATACTATAACTTAAAAAATTTTCTTCGACTATTACCCTTACCATCTTCACGTGTTCTTCCCCTCACAGGCTGGCCCCATGGTCCTGCACTGATGGAGTTGAAGGCCTGAATCCTCAGCTCATACAAGCTCCATGGCTGCAGACCCTCCAATTTCAATTCTCGTTCCAAACGGTCCGTCACCACCACCCACTGCACTTCAATCTTTGTCGATTTCTTTTTTCCAACCGGCTTCCTGGTCTCTCTTCGCACTTCTGTTGATCCAGACTTCTGCAGCCCACCGAGCTCATTTGACTGGCTGACCTTTCCTGCAAGTGCTATGCTTACCCAAGTCATTTCTGCAACATCTGGACGCCTGTTTACTGCTCTCAGATGTCTGTATTGTAAGCGGTATCCCACAGTGTCTGGGAGCGCATTGTATGAAGATTCTGGGAGAGGCTTGGGTATGGAGGATGATGTAAGATTAGTGATCAGAGCAAAGGGAACTTTTCATTATTTTGTAACCTTTTATGGATAATAGTGAATGGAAGAATATAGACCTCAAAGAATATGTATACTTTCGATTAGAACACCGAATATCTTGGGGTGTTAATGATACAAGGCATATTTAAATATTGATGTCGTAAATCATGGGTACAACCATTACATTTTATGACAATGACTCGCCCATGATAGGTGCCATTATGAAAGTTATTATGGGGTGTACATTAACCCTTTTTCCCAATCATTAGAATAACGTTGAAGGTGCTAATCATTCTGTGAAATCTGGTTGTGAAGATTTGAAGCAAGGGCTGTCACTGTCTCTATTGCCTAGTCCATAGAAGATTATGATGTGGATAAAATATTGAGTGATGTGCTCGGTTTTTATTCGCGAGTCAGGCTTAATGCTACAAGTTCTCCTCATATATGAGGTCTTACCGCCCAACGAAGAAGAAGAGAATTCTTGCCGGATGCATGCACACTTAAGTTTGCAGGAGCCATATATGGCGGAGCCTGAAGTGTCTGCACATGCCGTGAGGGATGGCTTGCAGGACTTGTGCCTACGATGTTTGTCTGTCGCATTCGGAACCTACATTCACACACAACACAGGTTAGAATTAGTGAGGTGTGAATATGTTGTGTGAGATTATGTAAGGCAGGTAGCTGAATGCATTTGCTGACCTGTAGTGAGTAAACGGAGCCAAGCCAGGCACCTCAATTGAGCGGGCATCTGGCCCACCTGCGAGCTCAAACACCTGTTGCCATCCTTCAGTCTCCTCTTCATGTTTAACCTGCAGGGAAATGGGTGCGTAAGCTTACTTCCTCATCACATTTCCTGAATGAACCGGATCAGCGTAATTATTATACTTATTAGATAGTAGCTAAAGATTGTTACCAATTTAGTGAAGGGCAAACGGATTCATATTTTGGTAAAGAACTACAGTATGTCTGCCTTTCCATGCAACTACACCTAGGTTACCATTAGAGAGTTTTGCATACCTGGTGTCTACTCGTATATGAACATTTTATGGACATCTTTGAGGAAGCAGACAAAATTATGGAAAATAAAACCAAAACCTAGAAACTGATGTGCTGATCAATAGTTTTCTCTTGTGGCCTGATAGCTCTTATGACCCACCTCTGCCTCTACAAGCCACCTGGAAACAGAGGTCTTGCCTCCGTAACCAGCGCGAAACTGTAGTATGACTGAGTGTGGCCCGATATTAGAGATAGCCAGGTTTGTTGGAGCACCAGGAAGTTCTGTGGGAGATGGAAGTATACCAGAATATCACAATAGATTGATGGTGAATTGGACGAAGAGCACAGGTGGGTACGGCGAATGCTGGCTTTATTATTTTGTGTTTTCGTGTCCAAATCACCATGGGAGAGGTTTGTGTTTAAGCTTCAGTTGCTAGGTGGCAGGCTCGAGTCCGATCATTGGTTTTCCTGTCTCTTCTCTCATACCAGGGGGTACACCAGAAGAGATTGTGGCGCTGGAAGGTGGACCCTGCCCGATGACAGTCTGAGCAGAAACTGTGATGGCATAGATGATGAGGGGGCTGAGACCAGTGATGATGAGGTCTCTTGCTGAGCTTGGCAGCATCCGGTTCTCCAAACTCCCAGGTTGCCCTGGCTGTTCCCATGACACGTGGTAACCTGCCCACAAACAGCAAATAAATCATGTTAAGATTTTGTGATTTTGCAAACAAAAATGATTATTTTTCTTCAAGATTTACACAAGAACAGTCAAGGGATTTACCAATATCTGAGAGTATCTATGATGGAGGTGAGGAAGGGAAGTTCGAGGAGATCACAGAGATGTGGAGCAAGTAAAGAATCAGCTCCGAAAGCAAAGAGAAGGCCTTTAAGATTATTGGAATCTCTCACAATGAAAATCAGTCTCTGGGTCCATCACTTTTACATCGCAGACAGGTCAGTGGTCTCGCTGTTTTCTATCACCTCCTTTCTGGTCTTGCACCTTTCTAGTCTTTCCCGTTATCTGTCCGACTCTCCCCCCCCGCCCCCCACCAACTCCAGGTACTTTGCAGAGTGCACACAATCTACCTGTAATCCCATTCTGGTGAAACTCCCAAAACCCAGACTCACTGCTCACCTCTACTCACTTGTTCCTCTTTTCACCACCTATGGAACCACTTTCTGAGTCTCTGAAATATCATTCTTCCCTTCCAAAGCCCACCTCTTTCCAAGTTTTCAGTTTTTCCATCCTGCGAGTTTACACCTGTATCAATATTGTTTCCCAATTGTGTCCTTACAAAGCCCCCTTCTTCCAAACATCCCTTATTTATCCAAGTCTGCCTCTAATTTGTCCTTTAACCCAGGTGTTGGTGTATTTTGTTCCATTACATTCTGATCCATTCTATACTAGAGCTTCTCCACAAGCCTCAAAATTGTATACAAAACGAGAAAATCGAAATAAAAAAATCTCACCGAGCTCTGTTTCATGCTGTGGAAACTCAGGCTTTTGGGATCAATGACATTTCCAGTGATGAAGCTGAGTCTTTAGGTCTCTCACTCTATCACCACAGGCAGATCAGTGGTCTTTCTGTCTTCTACTATCTCCGCTCTGGCCTTGCCCACCCAGCTGTGTTTGTGCTCTGCCCCCCCTCCCTATATTTACGCAGGGTACTCAAGGTCCACCAAAAACCCCTTCTGGTGAAACTCCCAAAACCAAGCATCACTGCTCACCTTCACTCTTTCATTCCTCTTTTTTACCGCCTCTGAAACAAACTCTCACACTCTCTTCAATCCCACTCTTCCCTCCAGGTATTCAAAACAGCTGTTAACCACCATCTCATATCTTCCCCCATCAAAAACCATGAGCTTTTCTACCCCCATTAATCCAACCTGAATCCACCTCCTTCAAATAACCTGCTTTCTTTCCTGTAAGTCTCTGCAGTGTCCATCTTGATTACCCCGTGTACCCCTATCCATCCCTCTACCTTCCACAGATCTCCTCATGTCTCTGTTCCCCACTGTTTTGTGCTTCCCTCTCCCACACTCTTGTCTCCTGCTCCCCTTGTTATATGTTATGTGTATTATCTCTTATACGAGCCTCGACAAAGCATACAAAAGTAGAACGACAACTTTCGACATCACCAGTATGCCTCCACCCACATTATTACATCATTATACATACTTGTACCAAGTTTGATTAAAATCTCTGAACCCAGACTTAAAATATTAAATAATACTGTCTGCCAGGCCATGCATCCGATCAGGTTGAAATTTAAAAAATATATTCCACATGTCAACTCGACCATAACTGTGACGTTTCACATCGATTGATGAAGCGGTTCATGAAAAATATATTTTTAAAGAATTTTGTTCAAACCAATATGGCTGCCAGACAATCTGACCTATTAATTATTTGTGAACATACTAGTATCTCCTAGGCTTGGGGAACATGTAAGTGAAGTTTCCCCTCGATCTGACAAGCTGTTCTGGAGAAGAATATTGTCAACCATTTATTCTTCAACAAATCATAGCTGCCAAACCATGTGACCTATGACATCATAGGTGGAGAACTTTTTGTTCCTCATGGATAGGTGATTATACCTGTAATGTTTCGCCTTGATCTGTTCAGCTGTTACAGAGAAGAAGATTTTTGAAGGTTATATGTTAAAAACAATATGGCTGCCGAACCACCTGACCGATGAGATCATCAATTTTTTTGCCAATTACAATTTAGCCCAAGATAACCCTCAAAACTTTTCACACTGATCGGATAAAGCGTTTGACACTTGCAATTATGATATCATAATGAAGCCACCTATGACATCATCAAACAAATTACAGTTCTTTCCCTTGGGTTGTACTTCACATGTGGCAAGTTTCAATTTTTTTATGGACTGTTTCGGAGATACAAAGGTCCAAAGTTTTTCTTTTTTCCAAAATGGCTGCCACACCACATGACCTATGACATCATAGTTATCACACAAACATTCTACATGAGTAGTCACATCTATGGTCAAAATTTTGTGAAATTTTTGGTGTGGAGAAGAAAACCATGCCGCCCCGCTTCAATCGGATACCTGACCCACGATGTCCTCTTTATCAAATCAAATTGAGAATGGGTGGCCGATCGGATTTTTGGAGTTTCACGTTGATCTTATAAGGTTTTGTGTCCAACATGGCTTCGAGACCATGTGACTGATGATGTTGAAATTTTCAAAAAAAATATTCCCAATGCCAAGTTGATCATATTGAAAAAATTTCCCCTCTGAAACAGCTTAGCCTTTTGATGGGAGGCTTTGCAGTTATGATCCACTGTGCTTGCTGCATACATTTGACTTAAAAATGACATCATCAGTCACAGGGTGTGGCCTCCATTCACTGGTTTCACATTGGTTTCAAGGAAAGTATTAAAAAATTATATTTCGGCAACCACTATCACGATCGATGTGAATCTTTATAGTTGTGATCCACTGCCCTTGGATATGTAACACAACATGTTTCATATTGATCAGTTAGGTAGTTTTGGAGAAAAAGGTTTAAAAAAAACTTCTGTTTTCAAACTAACATAGCTGCCAAACCACACGATCTATGGCATTGAAAATTTGGTTTCTGCCTAGGATTGGGTAGAGGATTACATGTGTGAAGTTTTGTTTTGATTGGATAAGGTTCATTTTTCTATGTAATATAGCTGCCACACCACGAGACCTATGACATCATAATTTCCCCACTCTATACAGTTATACTGTTCGATGATATTTTGTAAATTTTGCTTCGATCGGATAAGCAGTTCCAGAGAAAACTTTATTTAATATTTTTCTTCAATCCAATATGGCCACCGAACCACGTGACATCAATTATTCAACAACCTCGCATCCCCAGCTCATGGTGAACAGGTCTGTGAAGTTTCCCCTCAATCTATCTCGCTGTTCTGGAGAAGATTTTTGAAGGTTTTAGGATAAATCCAAGATGGCTGCAAGACCATGTGACCAATGATGGCATAGTCAAAACTTTATTCAGCATGGTGAATTGATCATTTGGGGGCAGTTTCACTTGGATCTGTAAAGCAGTTCTGGAGAAGATTTTTTCTTTTCTTTTTTAAAAAACAATATGACTGCCAAACCATGTGATGGATGACGTCAAAATTTTTTTCTGTGTTCACATATTTCCCTAGATGAACACAGAAATTTTCATACTGATGGGATGAAGCGTTCTACATGTCGAATTTTCACCGGGATACCATTTCACTGATGATTTCAGTCAAATCAACTTATTCCCCATGCAGAATAGTTGGCAGATGCCAAGTTTCAATATTTTCCATGATGTGGTTTCGGAGATACAGAGGTCCAAAGTTTTTTCTGTTTTTTTTTTCAACATGGCTGCCACCCCACGTGACCTATGATGTCATAATTATCATTAAAAAAATTATACGTGGTGAGTCGCATCGGTGGTCGAAATTTTGTGTCAAACGGATAAGCAGTTGCAGAGAAAGCAGAGAAAATTTGTATGCACGTACGTACGTTCGGACGGACGGACGTATGTACAGACAATCCGAAAACATAATGCCACCATCGACATCATCACTGGAGGCATAAAAAAAAAATAAAAAAAAAATAACGGGAATGCATCGATGGATATGCCTCTGCCCATATTAAATGTAAATGTCAGCCCACTGCTATGTTGGATCCCCAATTGAAGGTCATGTGAAAAATTAAAAGTCAGATGAGAGAGAGAAAAGAGATAAGTATAACAAAGAATATCAGATGCTTCAAACTCGAGTAAAAGTCTGCAAAAATATTTTCAAAGGGCACATGACCTTTGACTTGTTGAATCCAAAATCTAATAAGTCCATCTTTGCATCATCTTACATACATGTACCAATTTTGGTCAAAACCCTTCAGTGGTTCGCAAGTTATTGCGGTTATGAAAATCTGCTCTGCACACGTGCATGCTGGGACCTACAGCCACACGGACAACTCAAAAACATAATGGCTTTGGTTGCTGAGGCATTAAAAAAAATGACGATAAAGCTCCAGGATCAGATAATATGCATCCAAGATTATTGAAGCAGGTAGCAGAGCAGATAAACATGACATCAGTGGATAACCTTAACAGCTCATTGGTGACAAGTATGAGAGGATTGGAGAGTAGTAAATGTCACACCATTATTAGCCCACGCTCGCGAAGTGAAAAGTGGGGTAAAGCGATTGGTCCCATACGTTCGTACTTGTGTGTCTGCATTTTGTTATTCCCTTTTCTCTGGAACCGCTTATTATCGGATTGACAAATTTTTCACCATATGTGCGACTACTCATGTATAATGGTTTAGTGATAATGATGTCATAGGTCATGTTTTGAGGCAGCCATGTTGGAAAAAGGGAGAAATGTTGGACCTCTGTATCTCCGAAACTGCTGCATGGAAAAGAATTGAAACTTGGCACCTGTCAAGTACTCCACATGATGAATAAGTGTTTTTTTATGGTCATAGGTGCCTTTGTTATGACGTCATAATTGCATACATAGAATTCTACATCCAATCAGAATGAAAATTTTTGAGGGACATCGACAGATAAATCAGTCAACAGAAAAAAACAAAATGATGATGTCTTCGGTCACATGGTTCGGCAGCCATATGAAAAAAGAAAAAAACCCTATAATCTTCTCCGAAACGGATGTATAGATAAAGGAGAAACTTTACAGGTATGATCACCTATCTATGAGGAATAAAAAGTTTCCCACCTATAATGTCATAGGTCACATAGTTTGGCAGCCATATTGGATTTACCCAAAAACCTTTAAAAAAAATATTGTCCAGAACGGGTGGACAGATCAAGGGGATCCTTCACAGACATGTTCCTCAAGCTTTGAGGATACCAGGGTGTTCATGAATAATTGATAGGTCATATCGTTTGGCAGCCATATTGGATTGAAGGAAAATATTTCAACCATGAGCACCAAGGAGCTTTCAAAATACCTCTGGGATAAAGTTGTGAAAAGGCACGGATCAGGGGATAGGTATAAAAATATTTCAAAGGCCTTGAATATCCCATGGAGCACAGTCAAGACAATCATTAAGAAGTGGAAGGGTATGGTAGCACCAAGACCTTGCCAAGATCAGGCCGTCTCTCCAAACTGAATGACCAAGCAAAAGGTAATTGATCAGGGAGGCCACCAAGAGGTCAATGGCAACTTTGAAAGAGCTACATGCCTTTATGGCAAAGACTGGTAACTGTGTGCACGTGATAATATCCTAAGCACTCCATAAATCTGGCCTGTGTGGTAGGGTGGCAAGGAGGAAGCAATTACTCAAAAAAGCCCCCCTGAGTACCGTTTGTGGTATGCAAAAAAAAAAAAAAAACACTCCGGAGTTTCTGAAGCCATGTGGCAAAAGATTTTGTGATCTGATGAAACCAAAATGGAACTTTTTGGCCAATATGCAAAACGTTATGTTTGGCACAAACCAAACAGCACATCAGCCCAAGAACACCACCCCTACTGTGAAGCATGGTCATGGCAGCCTCATGCTATGGAGATGTTTCTCATTATCGTGGACTGGGGCACTGGTCGGGAAAGAAGGGAAAATGGATGGAGCACAATATAGAAAAATCCCAAGGAAAATTGCTGTCCTCTGCAAGAAAGCTGAAAATGAGACTTTGGTTCACATTTCCGCATGACATTGGCCCGAATCATGCAGCCAAAGCTACAATGGAGTGGCGAAGGAACAAAAAGATAAATGTCCTGAAGTGGCTCAGTCAGAGCCCCGACCTAAATGCAATCCAAAATTTGTGGCATGACTTGAAGATTGTTGTCCACCAACGCTATCCATGCAACTTGACTGAGCTTGAACAGTTTTGCACAGAAGAATGGACAAATATTGGCCAATCAAGGGGTGCAATGTTGGTAGAGACATATACCAACAGGCTCACAGCTGTAATTGCCGTCAAAGGTGCTTCCACCAAGTATTAACTCAGTGTTGTGGACACTTATCCAACCAAGATATTCCAGTTTTGTATTATTAATTCATTTTCTGAAATTTTCACTTGGAAGTTGTGGGTTACGATGTGCAAAATACAGGTGGTAGAAGTCTGATTTAATGCTATTTAATTCCAGGCTCAAAGGCAACAAAATGTGAAAATTTTGAAACGGGGTGGAGACTTTCTATAGGCACGGTATGTGTGTGTGTATGTGCGTGTGTACGTGCGTGCGTGCATGCGTGCGTGCGTGTATATCTACTATACTAAAAAAATAGAATATCTTTGAATGTATGTGTGTTTGTTGTTCGTCCTTTATAGGCGGCCGAACCGTTGGATGGAATGAGATGAAACTTGGCATTAGTGATCCTTGGGACATGAGAACGGACATGGGTGGGGGGGGGGGTTCAAACTCAAGGTCAAAGGTCACGGGGTCAAGGGGTCAAGGTCACCGGGTAACTTCAATTTCTCAATTTCATCCCATCGAGACGGGACCAATGCCATTCGACAGATAGTCAAAATTAAATGACACAGTTCATTGACGGCATTCCCTTCCGACTTCCGGTTTTCGAGTTATGACGTCAAAAATTGACTAAAACGTCAATTTTTCATGTTTGTTTGTCCTTTATAGATGGCCAAACCGTTGGATAGAATGAGATGAAACTTGGCATATGTGATCCTTGAGAATGGACATAAAGGGATCAAGGTCAAGGTCAAGGTCAAAGGTCACGGCGTCAAGGTCACCGGATAACGTCAATTTCTCAATTTCATCCGATCGAGACGGGACCAACGCCATTCAACAGATAACTGCACCCGCCCATGGGTGGGTACTTTGCTAGTACATACTATATATATATATATATATATATATATATATATATATATATATATATATATATATATATATATATATATATATATATATATATATATATATATACACATATAAAAACATGCACACATATATATGTACACATATATGTATATATATATATATATATATATATATATATATATATATATATATATATATATATATATATGAATATATATACATATTTATGTACACATATATGTATACATATATGAATATATATATACATACAAACATATATATATATATATATATATATATATATATATATATATATATATATATATATATATATATATATATATATATATATATATATATATATATATATATATATATATATATATGAAGACCACAAGGGGAAAAGCGGTGATGTCACTTTTTATAAGTTTCAGGGTTATTGCACCTGCCAATAGTTGGCAACATAAGGTTTCTTGTCACAATATTACGTTAACAAATAACCAGGGGTGTCACAAAATTTATATGGTATAAAGTTTAGCCGTGCAATGAAAAAACAAGTGTTGTCAAAGCTGAACAAGTGGAAACCCAGAGTTGTCAGTACTTTACTCCTGGTTATCTCCCTTTCATTCATGTTAACTGTTCCACCATAATATTCAGAGTTGAGAAACTAAAAAATGAAAGGTTGTAAAACTTTCACAGCATAAACTCTGAGCACTCCAATAGCCTATTTGGCAATATCATGGATCTATTATTTTTGATCACAGCTTTTGTGTTCTGCAAAGTATTAAAATTAAAGTTTTCACTCAGATAAGATTGGCTTTCTGCGTCATTCATGTTAACTGTTCCATCATAATATTCAGAGTTGAGAAACTAAGTTATAAAAGGTTGTAAAACTATCACAGCATAAACTCTGAGCACGACAATGGCCTATTTGGTTATATCTTGGGCCCCGTAGTTGGTGCATATCGTGGTTCAAGCCTGGTCAAACCTTTATTGTGACTTTTATGGGACCCACGCCGTGGCTTACTGGTTAGCGCGTCTGAGTACCCGTCCTCATTCGATGTATCCACCGCCCAATCAACCTGCTTAGGTATATGAGGGAGTCACATGAGGTGACTTCGGCTATCGCGGGGGTGGTTAATGTTGAAAAAAATAATCTGTGATCACCAAAGTCATGTAATATATGCTAATAACCAACAAGCATGAATTTGCTACACATTCTGGGTTAAAATTGCATGGCAATTATTAAACAAGGGAATAACCAGTGATGTCAGTTTGCAACATTGATTCGTTCTTTGCTCTTAAATTAAATAACACAGAAGCTTGGCAAATGCTACATGCTTAATTTGATCGGCTAATGATCACTCTTCCTTTTACTGGAAAAGAAATCGATATGACAGTTATTAAACAGTCCACCAAAGTCTTGAAACTTTGTTTTTCAGTTTCTTCAAAATTGACTTATCCTGACATCTCTGATTTTCCCCTTGTGGTCTTCATATACATTACATATATACATAGATATACATATATATATATATATATATATATATATATATACATATATATATATACACACAAATATATATATACATATATATATATATATATATATATATATATATATATATATATATATATATATGTAACCGGGCGTAGTGGCGTGTGCCTGTAATCCGGCTACTCGGAGGCTTGGGTTGGAGGATCGCTTGAGGACGGGAGCTCTGCGCTGGGCCGCGATATGAGAGGGTGTAGGGGAGCCCGGAATCATGGAGAAACCTAATCATTATCCCTGTGTCGTAAGAGGCGACCAGGGTTGCATCAGGAAGGGCATCCGGCATAAAACCTGTGCCAAATCAGTATGCGGATCATAACGGATGATCCGCTGTGGCAACCCCTAACGGGAGCAGCCGAAAGACAAACAACAACATATATATATATATATATATATATATGTATTTAGATAAATATGTATTTAGATAAATATGTATTTAGATAAATATGTATTTAGATAAATATATATATATATATATATATATAAAATATATACATATTTCATATATATGGCTGTTGTTGTCTTAATGGTTTTGGTGGTTGGCTTGGGATCCTCAGGTCCTGAGTTGAAATCCCACTCAGCTGTTGAATTAATACCAGGTGGGATTGACTCTGCCTGTCATGCTTCCGAGGTCAGCAAAATGGATGCCAGCTTGCTGGTATCCTGCATCGGAGTGGTGACCCATCCAGGATTGTGCCCAATAGCCAAGGAGACTGCTTCAACAGCACCAATGCTCTGCTCAGAGTATGGTCTCAATGGTTGGATATACATATATATATATACATACATATATACATATATATATACATATATATATATATATATATATATATATATATATATATATATATATATATATATATATACATACATATATATACATATATATACATATATATACATATATATACATATATATACACATATATATATATATATATATATATATATATATATATATATATATATATATATATATATATATATACACACATATATATATATATATATATATATATATATATATATATATATATATATATATATATATATATATATATATACACACATATATACATATATATACATACATATACATATATATATATACACACATATATACATATATATACATACATATACATATATATATATACACACATATATACATATATATACACACACATATATACATATATATACATACATATACATATATATATATATATATATATACATATATATATATATATATATATATATATATATATACATATATATACATATATATATATATATATATATACATATATATATATACATATATATATATACATATACATATATATATATACACATATATACATATATATATATATATATATATATATATATATATATATATATACATATATATATATACATATATATATATATACATATATATATATACATACATATATATATATACATACATATATACATATATATACATATATATATATACATACATATATACATATATATATACATATATATATATATATATATATATATATATATATATATATATATATATATATATATATATACATATATATCCACTCTAAAGCGCGGGGAAGATCAGGCGGGAGAATCAGGCGGGAAAAGTCCGCGCAGGCTCCGCAAGAGCTTTTGTTCTTGCAATCCTGCGTGCGTTCCTGGACGGTTTCCACCGCGGAAATCATCGCCGTGTGGTCCGTGGTGGACGGCGTTCATAAGTGCGGGTAGTGGCGAAGATGGTGGTGGTTGTTGTGGTGAGGGTTGGACGTGGTTGTTTGGTGGTTGGCGGGCGTCGTTTGAGAATGGCGGGTGAGGCGATGCTTGCAGGGTTGGGTTGTGGAGGTGAAGGTAGTGGCGGTTTGGTGGAGTTGTTCGGGGGCGTTGTTGATGGTGGCTTAATGGTCGAAAATAACAATAGAGAAAGAAAAATGGCTAACTCAAAGCGTCGCAGCCCGGATGAATGACACATATTCCCTCTATACAACGGGTTTGGGCTAACTACACATGGACTTACCGAAATATCTCACTTGAGGACTCTTTATGGTGTAATGCGAATTTCCTCAACTGTAACAATAGCATATTCAGGATCGCCTTTAAATGTATTTGTCATCATAGCATATTCAGGATCGCCTTTAAATGTATTTTCACTTAAAAATATTTCTGAGTGATGTTTTTCACATGAAGTAGTGTGTGCTTCATCTTATCTTGACAAAATAAAAAAAATAGGCAAATAGTTCTGAAATTTAGTCACAAACAATATTGTTCTGAGTATTAAAAATCTGCATTGAAGAGGGAAACTTACACAACATATTGATGTCATTAATGTGAACTTCTCTATTGGAAGGCCAGTACACAGGAAACCAACGCATGTCAATGAGTGTGTAAACTCAAGCATATGTCACGCTAGGGGGCATAACTGTACCGTCCCAAGCACGCTGATGTTCAGAGCGAGAGCAATTGTTTGTTCCTCCCTGAATGGCACACAAAGAGAAATAATTCGAAAAGATGTATTTTAATTAGAAATGGGTGTGCAGGAGCGAGTTAACTCATTTTATGAAACCAGTGAACTGGAAGTAAACGGAGGGATTGGAAGGTGCCTTCACTACATGTTAGTGGGTAAATTATGCTTCAAGTGAACAAGTGAGAGATTAAAATGTTGTGGCAGGTGATTAGATGCCAGGCAATTGAACTACTATTTCAACAAATTAAGGTTAAATTCTTTCCTGAGCAAGTATGTATATGTATGTATATATGTATATATATATATATATATATATATATATATATATATATATATATATATATATATATATATATATATATATATATATATATATATATATATATATATATATATATATATATATATATATATATATATATATATATATATACAGATATACAACTGATATACATACATGACTGGTGTTGGCTTAATGGTTAGGGTGGTGGGCTTGGAATTCTAGAATATTGAGTTTAAATCCCACTCGGCTGTTGAATTAATACCAGGTGGGGTTGACTCTGCCTGTCATCCTTCTGAGGTCGGCAAAATGAGTGCCAGCATGCTGGTATCCTGTGTTGGAGTGGCAACCTGCAGAGGATTGTGCCCAATAGCCAAGGAGAGTGCATAGGCAGCACCGATGCTCTGCATAGAGTATGGCCCCAATGGATGGATATATGGATATACATACTGTACATATTGTTGAGATTCTGTCTTCTTGAGTGGAAAAAGAGATACTCTCATAGTGTAAGGATAGTTATTTCCAAATATTTCGTTGAGTTAAGTGTCCGAAGTTCATGTAAGCAGATACAGTGGCTTGCAAAAATATTCAACCCCACCAATAATGCCACATTTAGATAAATAATGAATTATGTAGAAACAATTTTTCGAAATGAACTTTTTTTATAGATAACTGAAGAGATCAACCGAAATACTGTTATAGCTGAAGAAGGATACATGTCAGGAATAACTGCAAAAAACATGTACAACTCAAAATTCACTGGTTGTAAAAGTATTCATCCCTTATATCAGTACTTGGTGGAAACACCATTTACAGCAATGACTGTTATGAGTCTTTTTGGTAAGTCTCTACCAGCTTTGCACAGTGAGATGGTGAAATCTTTGGCCATTCTTCACGTGAAAATAGTTCTGTTCTGCCAAGTTTGATGGGGATTGTCGATGGACTGCAATCTTCATTTCTCACCATAAATGTTCAATTGGGTTCAAGTCAGGGCTTGGACAGGGCCACTCAAGAACATTTATTTTCTTCTCATTCAGCCACTCCAATGTGGATTTCGTTTTGTGCTTCGGATCATTGTCCTTCAGAAATGTGAATCTCCTTTCCAGTTTCAGATTCATGGCTGACTCAAGCAGGTTTTCATCAAGGATGCTCCTGTACTTTTCACCATCCATTGTCCCTTCTATCCAGACAAGCTTGCCAGTCCTGCTGATGAAAAACATCCACACAACACGTTTCTGCCACCACCATGCTTGATAGTAGGGATGGTGATGACTGAATGATGTGCAGTGTTAGGCTTGCGCCGAAAGTAACACTTTGAATTTGGACCAGAAAGTTCAATTTTTGTCTCGTCTGACCACAAAACGTTTCTTCACATGCCTGCAGTATCAGTACGATGCTTTTTCACAAACTCCATATGAGCTTTTAGATGCATCTTTTTCAGTGCTGGCTTCTTTCTTGCCACATGTTCATAGAGGTTAGCTTTTTGAAGGGAACGGGATATTGTTAATTGATGAACACACGACCCCCCCCCACCCCCCATCTCAGACATAAAGAAGCCCTGCAGATATTTCAGTCATTGGTGGATTTCCAGTGACAACCTGAACAAGTTTCCAGTTTGCGTGGCTGCTGAGTTTGGAGTGGCAACCTGATCTGGGTGGAGTCTAGTTGGCATATGATACATGTTCCACTTCATAATGATGGATTTCATCGTACTCAAAGGGATAATGAAGGGCTTTGAAATCTCCATATACCCCTCTCCTGAATGATGCTTCTCCACCCCTTTATGTCTGACTTCTTTGGAAAGCTACTAGGTCGTCGTGTTTGCCTTATTGGTTGACCAAGTGAGTTGCACCTTAAAACTTCTTAGATAAGTGGGGGAGCTTAATTTTTCAGTTAAACTAATAATTACATACAGGTGAAACCCATTAAATGTATTTTGTAATCTTTCAAACAAATAATTTGCTCCTGACGTGATTCACAGTTAATGAAGCAAAGGGTTGGAATACTAAGGCAACTGAGAATCATCTAAATTTTCTCTGTTAATCTAACTGATTCACATTTTATCTGCATTTTTAAGCTTTATCACTTTGGAGGAGTTTGTGAATACTCTACACATTAAGTTTGATTTGAAAGCATCATGAAACGAGTAAAAAAGACATCAAATGTCATGGCCCCCATTTTCTTAGTAATTTTGCTGTGTGGAGTTAAAGGGCTCACCCATATTTATGTACAACTAAAATGGTCACCAGTCTACCAGTTCGCCATTTTGATCAGATCGCAAAATAAAGTAAGGGGTATGTGAATGCTATCATGTACTGTGCTTTTCTCAAGTTTGAACAAAATCGGACCATGCATGTCTGAGAAATGGTTGGGGACACATTTAAGTAACAAAATGGCCACCAGTCGGCCATATTGGATCTGATCTCGAAAAAAAGATGTGCTTAGGGAAGCCATCATTCATTATGTGGGTGCCAAGCTTGAACAACATGGGTAAATGCATATACGAGAAATGGTTGAGGATGGGTTCAACACCGGGTTATTAAAAAAACTAAAATGGCTGCCAGTCTATGAGTCGGCCATCTTTAATCAGATCGCAGAATGAAGTTAGGTGCAAGTGTATGCCATTGTTCTGTTCTTGCATATGGCAGCTTGGCTGCCTGGTGGCTATCATTTCTTTGAAGCACAGCTATGTTGCAGATGCTGTACTCCTCTACCAGTACACTGGTACTCATTTTGCCAACCTCGGAAGGACAACAGGCTGAGTGATCCCCACCTGGTGTTAATTCAGCATCCAATGGGGCTCAAAGTAAGGACCCTACGATCCTAAGCTAGCCGCCCAAGTTGCGAAGCAAACACCAGGCTTTATGCCATTGTGTACTGTGATTGTGCCAAGTTTGAACAAAATTGGACCATGCATGTCAGAGAAATGGTTGGGGACACGTTTAAGTAACAAAATGGCCACCGGTCGGTCATCTTGGATATGATTTTAAAAAAAATGACGTGCATATGTAAGCCATCATTCATTATCTGCGTGCCAAGTCTAAACAAGATCAGTAATTCATGTCCGAGAAATGGTTGATTCAGTAACAATTGTCTGGGTGCCAGACGGATGGTTGTTCTGTGTGAATTATGCGGCTTTACCGTGTGAGACATAATCCACGACGATGCTCACCATAACAGTCAGGAGGTGTGTCTGATGTATAAATGACGAATTTGGTCATCATCGGTTAGATATTTATTGGTATAGCATCCTGATGAGGACAGATAACCCTGAAATCTGGATCGATGGTTCAGTTTGATGTTTAACTGACGATGACCATATAATCTTTGTCTCTTTGACAGAGTCACTGGGCCGAAGGCTCTGTGTTGGAGGCGACGCTTTGGTGTGGACTGTGTCCAATGAGTATCAGCGGAGTGCTCGTCACACTCCTTATGTTTGAAGATATATATATATATATATATATATATATATATATATATATATATATATATATATATATATATATATATATATATATATATATACATATATACATATATACACATATACACTAACAGCTATCTGAGGTTCCCAACAGACTCCCTGGAATCGCAGGCCAGCGCACATGGATAACTCTGTCACATATGGTTAGCGGGTCGTGAACCGATCGTGAACATCAATAACTCAAACCACGTGATTTAGGGTCCTCTGTCTAATATTGGTTACCTAAAAATAATCACGTGACCTAATTACCGGGTGACACGCCCTTGGTACGCCTTGTCTGAACCAGATTACCATACCGGATCAGATGCAGCCGAGCGACAATAAAGTCCTGGCAAGGCTAGGACACGGACCATGCTGGATCAATGAAAGAAAAGACAAAAACGAGCTGGGAACATTTCTCCATCAGCATTTATGACAGGCAGGAGAGGAAAAATATGTGGCACAGTGAATAGATTTATTGTTATTTGTAAGCAGGGATAGAAAGAAATGTGTGATGTGACAATAAAACAAGCAACTTACTAAAGTAGACACAGAGCAGACTTATCCCGATATACTTATTCTTTACTCTTAACTTAAGCAAGGACAGATGAGATGACACACACACACACAAAAACACACACACACACACACACACACACACACACACACACACACACACACACACACACACACACACACACACACACACACACACACACACACACACACACACACACACACCCCAATGAAGAGGAGATAAAGAGCAAAAAGGAGAGGAGATGAGGCTAACGGTCTCATAAGACCTTGCACGATTGACCGACAGTTAACATGAATGAAAGGGAGATAACCAGGAGTAAAGTACTGACAACTCTGGGTTTCTACTTGTTCAGCTTTGACAACACTTGTTTTTTCATTGCACGGCTAAACGTTATACCATATAAATTATGTGACACCCCTGGTTATTTGTTAAAGTAATATTGTGAGAGGAAACCTAATGTTGCCAACTATTGGCAGGTGCAATAACCCTGAAATTTATAAAAAGTGACATCTCTGGTTTTCCCCCTGTGGTCTTCATATATATATATATATATATATATATATATATATATATATATATATATATATATATATATATATATATATATATATATATATATATATATATATACTGTATATGTTGTTTGTTTGTTCTTTAAGACAGTACACATTTTCAAAACTCGGCCAATTTCTCCAAAATCAAAATTTGCTGCAATGCATTATTTTCATCACCAGAAGATCACTGTCACAATAAAAATTCAATTCTTATCAAATTGATGAAAAAACATGAAATAACTGCTCTTTTCTGTGTGTTGCTGGGTGAATGCATGAAATGTTGGGTGAATCTGTTTGTAAATCCTGTGCAGTATTCAATTGCTCAGTGCTGAGTGTGGTTTCAGTGTTCGTTCTACATCTCTATTTCACTTTTTTTTTGAATTGCAGTTGGATGTTTTTGCCTTTCATTTTGGTCCATAAATGGATGAATGACATTGGAATTTAGATTTTTTGCCCTTTACTTTAGACCATAATTGGATTCATGACATTGGAATTTCGATTTTTTTGTTTCATAAACTTCTTGTTCTACACGCTATGTTCCATGAGTTTTGGGTCAGTGGCTCACTGATTGGCCCAAATATTTTACAATTAGCCTAGCCAGGTCAATATCCCACTAGTTCTGGGGTAAGGCCAAGAATGGGGATATTTTATCCAGCGTATCAGCGATAACTCCCAGATGTGAGCTTTGATCGTGATTATTTTTGATGAATCACGTGATCTTTAACGTCCACCAGAAATCTATGCTAACAGTTGGGTCATCAAATCAACATCCCATCCAATGGAAAGCATACTCAATGATGTAATGCCCTGCTTGTGAAACACCAATCTGACAGTATATAGAGAACTGAACTCAGAACAAACAGCTCAAGGATATCTGCGCTTCCTCTGCACCATCATTTCGGACAATGCATTTCGCTTTTCATGTTCAGACGTGATTGATTGCTGTAGTGAGCCAGCATCTTTCATGCCTTCATATCTATTTTATTAATAGTTTTTGAATGCCAAGAGCTAATGTTTTATTTCTTTAATGCTCCACTATCTATGTGATATTTTATCTCTGATTAGCTGTATGAAGCAATATGCATCCAATAACGTATTCCGATTTATTTTGCCCATTTCCTGTTTTTTTTTTTTTACATTTAACTGGAGGCAATGGCATGCATCTCATGAAGGACAAAGATATTCGGAGACATCCCAGTATTTTTACGACAATTAAAAATCCATTTCTGGACAACGGACGATCTCAAAATTATGAGCCGTCCTCAGATAGGAACACCAAACAGGCAAACGCAAATATTCTCCGTTTTGTTGATGTTTTGGTGACATTTAGTCCCCCTGCTTAGAATGCAGATTGAAAGCACTCCCTCAGGCCATTTACAAGGAAAACAGAATGAAATTAGTAAGTGCACAGAGTGACAGAATCATACACTGAATGCACATTTCCATGTAGACACTTCAGGCACCAGCTCCAGATATTCTTTTGGTGACTCTATCCATCAAAGTCATTTGAGGTCATCCATGCACAGAAGATCTGTGCATTTGCGTTCATTTTTTGAATGAAACTAATAATTTGTATCCATGCTCT
>NC_140966.1:45108941-45121441 GCF_056783735.1 Eptatretus burgeri | reverse complement strand
ATGTGAGGGTTGGGACACACACACACATACACATCAACAAACAAAAGTTAAGCCTTGACTATTCAGTTGAGGATTCTGTGTTTGGGGTTCACAGATCTAAGAACGTCCCCCTTGACACACATTATATACTGTTATACACCTCGGACTTGGCCCTCGAGTGTCCACAACGGTGTATAGTAGGAGGGAGTGAAGCGCCAACCTATTGCTCCCATTGCACACACACACACAAACAAAAGTTAAGCCTTGACTATTCAGTTGAGGATTCTGTGTTTGGGGTTCACAGATCTAAGAACGTCCCCCTTGACACACATTATATACTGTAATACACCTCGGACTTGTCCCTCTAGTGTCCACAAAGGTGTATTATATGCTTAGTTTTGTCTTTTGTAATTCCTGTGAATAAAATGAACCTAAAATCTCTTCCCTTCCAAATCATATATTTTATAAGTCCAAGGAACTGTATCTATTACATCAACAATTTTAAAAAGTTCTTTCGTCCATCGTTCAGTAAAACCCTTTTCAAAATGAGATTTCCACCTATATATTCTTACGATATCACCAACTTTGAACTTAGGTTTTCTGACATTAATCTCTTTTTCATATTTTAATTTTGTAAATGTTTCTGATGGCTTCATATTCGTTGACGTGTGAATCGTGTCATTATACTTATCCACAATATCCTGAATAAAAGATAACCATTGTTGTGAACCGAGTTGTGTGAATTTTTTATATAGTCTCTCTTTAAGGTACGATTAAAACGTTCAACAACAACTGCCTTCCCTTCATTAAAGGTACTGTATAATGTAATACTGTTATTTTTTAAAAAATTCATAAATGTCTTGTTATAAAACTCTCTACCCTCATCAGTCCACAATTTCTTAGGTTTTCTCTTACTTTTATTAAATATCTGTTGAAAAGCTAACACAAGAGTATTACCTGTTTTGTTTTTAAAGGGACAACCCACGCATATCTACTCCTCAAATCAATAACGGTTAAAGCATACTTGTACCCCTTATCATTATTGAGTTCAATCAAATCAGCAGACCAGATATAATCAACTTCCTTGGAATAAACTTTCCTTCTCTGAAACTTTGTGAATATTGGTTTATGTAATTCATCAGCTAATTGCTCTTCAGTCTTAATGGCATCATTAGAGCCTATAAGTTTTTGAATTTCCAAGTCCAAGTTTCAATTTAGCACTAATCATCTTCTTCACGATGAACCTATCAACTTTTTCTCTCAAGGTTGGATTTTGTATCAGAGACAAATTATATAACATTTCTCTATCGGCTTCATGCTTTTCTTCCAACGTTGTGGTATTCCCATAATCAATATCGTGTCTCATGCACACTTCATCAACTCTATTGATTGGTTTACTCCAGGATTTAGGATTGTCTGCCTCATCTAATCTTTTATCCAAGTTTGTGCCTGGACCACAGAAAGAATACCCTGGAAGATGTAATTCCCCTGGTATTCCAGTAGTTGTAAATTTACTTCCTGATAAAAACTTTTGTATATCTCCTCCGAGTTTGTGTTTGGAGATAAATTGATTTTTTTGAACCACACACCGAACATATACCTTTTTGTATAACCCTGTTATTTTTACTTTTAATATATGAAATATTTTTAGTATTAGTTTTCTTTTTACATTTGAGACAATAACTCATTTATTTATGAGAAAAATTTCTGCAGAGTGCAAAAACCTTTTTAGTTTCCAACATGCACATTTGAATCTTAATTTTTAAAACATAAAGAATCCTTAGAAATGCCTTCACTCTCTCCTCCATTTATTTAAGAAAAAACTTGAATTAAAATACATGTCTTCTCGATGTCGATAGTCTTGTCGAAAGTATTGTAAATAGACTTTTTAATTCTTTGTATTCCTCCCTGGTGAGATAAGTTAATTTCTTTAATACTTCTATTCTTTTTGAATCTCACTGGTTTCCATATTTTGATATTTATTCATTCTCTCTCTTTCCTCCCTCTCTCTCTTCTCTCTTTCCTCCTTCTCTCTCTCCTCCTCCTCCTTTTCCTCCTCTTCCCTCTCTTCTTCAACTCCTTCCTCATCCCTTACTATACTTGAATCGTTTACACCCCATAGAATATTATACATATATTCATCAGGATTTCTTGTTATTCCTGTATCCAAAATAATTTTTTACAACAGGATACCAATAAAATTTCTTTTGAATTTCTAAAAGAGCCTTACCTTTTCTTAACCTTATAATTTTTTCATTATTTAACATTCTAATTAAATCTAAAGTTGTTGGTTTATCAACATCAGCATAATGCCAATCTTTTATTGAAAATACCTCATTCTTATGTTGTAGAACATATTTATTAAAATACCGAATACCCTTTTCTTGAAGGTATGCTTGAACACAGAAATGATAATTTTCTTGAAGCCTTCTTGCTGTCATTTATGTATTAGAAATATATGTTAGAATAATATTATGGCACGAAACACCTCCCCATCTTCCCATAGTTAAATCATTTTGTATTTCCTTACTTATTATATATAATCCTGTTTTTTCTGTTTTCATGAGATAAACAAGGGCAAAACCATTATTATATTTACCCTTATTAAATTCTTTTATTTGTTGTTTACTAATCGTGGCTCCACAAAACTCATTCTCGATACCAAGTGGATAATATTCTTCCTTACGAGACTGATTTAATTGTTCCAGGTCTTCGAGGTTAATTTTAAATGACCAATTATACCCTAAATCATTCATATCATACCCCATTGTTCTATTCTCATACAAACGATACGCCCTTCTTTATAAAAATTTATTTTAATTCGAACTGTGAATTCTGTATGACCTGGAGATAATATCAACACTTCTGTATCTTTAGAATACACAGCCGTTTTATTTAAGTATATATATTGTGATAAATCGCTTAATCTCACCAAGTCATTTGCGTCAGTCGGGCTTGGATAATTTTTTAATTTATAAGCATTTTTCATGTTAATATTTTTGTTTATATTATATTTATGTCGTTCAGCCTGTGCCTTTGTGTAATAATTTGATAAATCAATATCCAGTTCTTGAGATACACCAAAGATAGAACCATCTTTACCAACATAAGTCATTTATATTAGATTAAAAATAATATCATAAAAATTTTTATTTTTGTTGAGTTGAAATAACACATATAGACATAATTGACCACAACACTTGGAATTTAATTCTTGGACTTGAAATGTTTGATAAACACCATTCTGTAAGAATTTTATGACTTCAACAGGTGGTGGAAGACCAAAACTATCAAAATAATATTTGTCTTGACTATTAAAAATACAAACCCAATGAGAACCGTTCCCATCATTATCTTCTAAGTTCATAATAATATTCTTTGTATGTTTCGACACATTTGTTAATTCATCTCTCATACAAATAACCACATTATGAATTTTTAATTTCTTACAATATTTGGCAAGTTGTAAATTTGATGTTGTATTCTTTCCAAATTCTTTCAACCACTCATCAATGCTCATTTATTTATTAGAAAGATATAATCCATTACCTCTTTTCGTTAATTTTACACCTGCTTGTGCTATAGAAGAAAGCATATCTCCAACTAACAATCTCGCTTTATCAGGCAGACCTTCAAGTTTTTCAGCAAAATCTACAATTACACCACTTCCACTAATTTGTTTCTCCAACTCTTTGTTATGTCTTTCCAATTCTTTTGAGCCTGGAGTTGAGCCTTCCTTTCGTTGGCAGTTTTGACCGCTGTTGAAATACCACCCGTCAATGCTCCAACCGCACTTAAACCAGCAAATAAAGGAATTAGAAATGGGAGAAATCCTCCACTCGTCTCTCTTATTGAATATTTTTTCAACATTGGTTTTGTCATTTTAATTTTAAGTGAGCCAGTGTCATTCAAGATTTTAACCTGTTCTCTTGTGAGCAAAACATCAATTCTTACTGCTCCTTTTCTCTGAATTGTATTAACGTTAATCGTACAAGGCTTTTGATTTTGAACACAAGATGATAGTTTATGAAGATTGATTTGATTAACATATACCCCAGTTGGTACTTTGCCACTCATTTATTTAACAAAAAATTATGTGAGACTAATCATCACACCATTATCTGTATTAATCTGCAATTCTGTTTCTTCCAAAAGCAAACAATATGTATCAACTTCTTCACTCTCTCCTCTTTCAATGTATAGGGAAGTATCCACTCGATTAGACTTTATAGTTTCTTTTTGAGCGCTCAGGTCAAACGTATAGATTGTATACAAACTTTTAAATGCTGTCATATCCAAAATAGGTTCTTTATTTCCATTACTTTCACACACCTTTTGGTAAGACTTGTATGCTTCAGCAAAATCATTTTTTCCCAATTAATTTCCAATCTATCTCGTGGATAAAATGTTCCATCTAGAGAAACGCGAAGTTGTTTCACCTTAGCATTATCACTCAATGCATTATTCTTATCAGTCGCAGTATCACCATCTGGCTTTTTAAAAATCATCCACAGATATCGTGGCTTTCCTTCCAGAACACCCAAATTCCACGTGTAAGTAGTTTGATTGAGTTTAACGTGTTGACATCTTCTTTTGAGGTATGATACACTGAGTGGTTTTTTGAGTTAAGTCTTCGATTCAACATCTCTTCTGTTTTAAGATTAGGAGTATATTCACTGATATACCAACTCATCTCCTCAATTACAAATTTATTCTGATCACTAAAAGCATTACCAACACCAAAAAGCAATCTATTTTCATTATCATTCCTTTGTAGTTGAAATCTAATTTTAAGACCATACAGAACTTTATCATAATCACAAAATCCAAATATACCTTTAAGAGGAACTGCCACAGTAAAACTATTTTCTGCTTTTGTATCATCATTATACATTCCTTTCCTTTGAATATATCCAGGGTCTGTGTTTGTTCCCGTTGACATATCAGGAATAAAACCTTCGACAGACCCCTTTCCCATTCTATCACTGAATGTATAGAGTGTAAATTTCATCATTTCAGATACAGCAGAGACATAATCAACCGCTTCAACTTCTTGTGTTCCAATATACAATCGCACACTATCAAACATTTTCCAGAAGAAATCATTTACAAGTGTAGCGTTTGTGTTATTCCCAGCCTTAGTGAATTTAAATTTACACAACAAGAAACTTTCGGAGAGATTCAAATAGGTTTGTTGATTATTTATTTCAAAACTTTTTGTACCATTTGTATTCCAGTCTGTTCCAGTTATTGCATTTACCTTGAAGTAATCTTCTTTTTAGTGGAGTTTGAGATAATAATAGTATCATCCAAATCATAGATACTATCAATTGCTTCCATACTTGTATTTATTTAGGAAAAAGATGTTAAAACTTTTGAAACCCTGATCCAAGTATTTGAATTATTTTCTGTCGTTCTTGGGGGACAACTGAGTTTTACCTTTCTTAATTTCTTTTATTGCTTGTAATTTATGAGATTCTTTCTGAGCATCTTTTATACTCTTTACAGCACCTGCTACATTTCCCACAGCAGAAGCAGTTGAACCAATTAGGTCTTTATGTTTAAGAATAGTTGAACCAATACCCATGAGAGTATCAATTATCCCATCTCCTCTAAATTGATGTCCAACACCCCTTTGTCTCTTAGGTTTATAGTATCCTCTACCAAGATACATACCTTCACCCTTGTAGTACGGGGAAAGGAACATCCCATCCCCTGTAATTATTTTATATTTTCCCAACTCGTGCTTCCTCACAATAACCATCGTATTTATTTATTGAAAAACTTCACGTAGGTGAATTCTGATGGATATAACTTCTCCATTAAAAGAGATCACACGATTATCTTGGTCGGTTATCCTAAAATTTACTCTGTGTATGGTTTTTCCTGACACAGGTAGATAAACCAAATTTTTAGGCTCCATATTGAATTTATAACCAATTGGGGTTGAGTATGCGCTGAATGAAAATATTGTATTTGTTTTTAATCCATCATTATAAGCACCATCAATCAAATCACAGTGAATTAACACCGAATTTATTCCTGAGGATATTTGAATGACATTATCACTGTAAAACGTCCCATTAGTTTCAATCTTTTTGAGGAGAAACCTAATAACTCTCTAAATGAATTATCAATTGTGAAATCAACCTTGTAGTTATTTTTAACTTTAATCGTTGATTTTGAAGTATGTTTTTGAATGTTTATAATAATATTTTTTGGTTCATCACCCTGTTCTTTCATAAGACGAGCAATTTCGGAAGATATTTGAGAAATCTCGTATGCTCCGGGTGAGACTGTTATCGTTTTGTATCCACTTCCCGGATTATAACTAAACTTGTCATTTTTCTCGGTTATATTAAATAAGGTATTATAAGTCTCCATGGACAATAAAGATGCCTCATATTCTTTTGTTGTGTCAAGTTGTAGTGGGTATGGGAATGAAGATGTGTGGTCGCTTGTTGTGAAATTAAAACTCAGGATTGTGCTTCTCATCTTATTTAATATGAGATAAAATGTCTTTATATTGAGATTTATTAATTATTTTCATGTTCATCAACTGATCTAAAATGGCTGATGCTTCATTAAAACAATTGTTATTTCCAGCCTTCTTACTGCCTAACAACAATAACAGTCTATTAACTAATTGCGATGGGTCATTTGGAAGAAAACTAATACCTGAACCAAGGATACTTAAAGCCTGAATAATGTGTTTCTCCTTCTCATTCTTCCTACTTTTACCAGAAAGAATAACCTTATAATTTAGAGTGTTCAGCAAATCAATATATACTCTATCATCATTATTTTCCATATCCAATGGTTTATCAATATACTTTGATTCATCCCTCACAGTTGAACCTTGTCTTCCATCTTTTGTGAGAAGAAACATTAATCTCGGAGTTAGTTTAACAGGGGTTGAGCAGAACTTAAGAACCTTAATTCATCATTAAATATCAATACCTTTTCTTTAACAAGATGAAATATTGCTGGTTGTTCTGTTGGAATGAGTCCTGCTTTGGTTTTTGAATCCGCTGAATATTCATTGTTTTGAACAGCATTCACAATATAATCAGGGGTTGATTAATCTCTTCCAGTTGTTGAAATAAACCTTCATCATCATATTCTAATTCTCCTAAATGCTCTAATTCTTCCTCCGTCATTTGACTGAAATCTTTTAACATTTGAAGCTTTCTAGGAGTATATTCTACTGTGGGAACTGTGGAAACATCTTTCATTTTTTCTTGGGAAGTTTTTAAAAGTGGTTTAAAAAATTTCTCTTGTTTTTTTCAAATGCTTCTTCGCCCGTTAGTTTCTGTCTGCGTTTCTTCTTTATGTCTTCCTGTTGTTTTACAACTTTTGAAACCAACTCTTGATGTTCCTTAAATCTTCTTGCTCTTTCTTTTGTATCCATTTATTTATTGTAAAATATCATTTAATGAATTGTAAAGATCAACAGGGAAATTTTCCTTTTCTTCATCATTCAAGTAGATGTGTTCAAATAAATCCTTTTCTTTAAATATTTCATCAAATTCTTTATTAACATTAATGCGAGTTGTAATTTCTTCTTCACTAATCCTTGCATCTCTGCTTTTCATACGTTTGTGTTGAGTTTCTTCATCAACATCAAAACCGAATGATAAAATCTTCACTCCGCTCAGATATTTAATAATTTGTCTCGTTCCTTCTGGATTCGTTTCTAATATCCCAACACCACCAGATTTTAGTTTCTTTAACTCACTCTTACAATGTGAATATTTTGTTGTACCAAGAGAAACCTCCTCAAATATTTGTCCTTCATTCCTCAATCGCATATGTTCCTCCACTGAAATATAGTGATAATCTTCACCTTTTACTTCTCCAGGTCTTATTGCTCTAGTTGTTGTTGATACAATGCGTATCACGGGGTGTTTTAAAGTAAATTTACAATATTATCATTTGTACTACACAAGAACCTTGATTTATGAAAGTTTTTCCAGAAGCAGATTTACCCACAAGATTTATAATAATAGTTGTCATTTATATATGTAATTGTTTATAAAACAAAAAATATATCCCTTAATATCTCATCTTGTTTCACAACAATATATTTATATTTTTCAGTCGTGTGCTTCATATAATCCTCAAATTTCTTTTTACTACATAATGTAGAACAATTATCTCTCCAAAAATTATTGATATCTATTGAATTTAACTTGAATAAAATAAAAGTATTAGCATTGTTTCTGATGGAACGACGAGGAAGTTGAAAGTACGATTGACTAAGATAAATACAATTACAAGAAGAATGTCTCCCTCTTGTGTAGTAGCTGTCCATTACCGTTTGGTTTCTCTCATTAACACAATCATCAAAGATAACGAGGTTCTTTTTGATTTATCCAAATCTTGGGGAGACGGTATATCATCCGTATTATCACTAAGAATACAAGTTATAAGATTTGATTTCTTTTTACATCTCTGTGTATCACAAAATAGTTGAATTATATCTTCAATGTTATAATCATTTAGGTTTTTTTGACGTTTAAATAAACCTATTATATCTTCTTTTTGAAGACCAGCATTAAAACCTTGTGAGAGTAGTTGATACTCTGGTTGAAAACTCGACTTTGTGAAAATTATTAAATTATCATAATCTAAAAAGTTGGGAGTGAGGAGCATTTTTAAAAGTAAGCAGGTTTTTCCACATCCACTTGAACCAACTATGAGACATCTTAATGAATTTGGGAGATTTTTATGGTTGTTAAATTTTATCTTATTTTCCCAAATAGGTAAAAAATCATTCATTTATATATTTGAAAAACAGGTTATTTAATTTATTATTGGCTTTTTTAGAAACTCTATATTTTATCCTAAGTTCAGGTTTAATTTCAAGATAATCCATTATTTTATTTATACAATATCTTGTGTTGATATTTCCCTGAAAATTACATCCATGAATAATATACAACAACAATCCTTTGAACATTTCTCTTATACGTTCAGTTTCTTCCCTTGTAAGGAAAGGTGTGTTATCATCCTCATACTTTACATTCATTTCTCTAATCAATCTTGTAAAGTAATTCATTTTTGGTGTAAATCTAAAAGAATTATTTTCCTTTTTATATTTTTTATTATCATTAATTAGAAGATAATCACAGAATATACATTGTTTATAGGCTTTTGACTCTGTGTTTAATCCCTGTCTTTCACACGCAGGACAATTCTCAAATTTGTCATATGGAGAATCAGGAAAGTCTAGCATATTTATAAAGTAAAACTTTACTTAAACTGAAATTCATCTATACTTTCAGTTGTATATTACCATCGATATCGATATACTTTTTTCATTATCAGATTCAACGACAACATTTTTTATATTAAAGGTAATTTTAAAATTATCGTTAACTACTATTGAACGAAATGTCATTTCACCTGATATATTAACATCCTTTATTTCATCAAGATTTACATCTTTAGGGTTGTTGAAAAAAATACAAATTTCTCCTTGCATATTACAGATGGTCTTATCTTTTCTTTCTAAAGCTTCATCCATAAGGTTTTTGTTCTTTGATACTTTTTCTTGTTTCATTGCTTTTTCTAGTTTTGAATATATTACTAGAAGGAGAGGAGAAACTTTTGTTAGAGATACTTTAATTGATGTTCTACCAGGTATACTAAAAGCCCTTCCACTGAAGGAAATTGAAGAACTCATATTATTTACCATAATAGTTTTTATCCAATAGTTGTTATATTTATCTTTGTTCAATTTTACATCCTTGACATATTTCTCAGTATCTTTAACAGATGAAGAGATTGATTGAAACTTGTCTTTTGTGTCTTGAAACATTGTATTTATTAAGTGAAAAAGTTGGAGGATAAAATGTTTTTAAGCACAGATTCACCTATAAATTAAACGAAATTTTCATCAAGAAAATTTTAGTTTAAGCAAAGTTTTATTCTATAAATATGGTGAATACAACGTACTGCGATGTTTGTAATCACAAATATAAACATTATAGAAAACACCTCCGAACCAACAAACACACATTTAATCTATTTCATCAAATATCTCCTCTTGAGTTGGAAAGAAAACATTGTGATATCTGTTCAAAGGATGTTTTGAAGAGTAGTTATAATCAACATCTTCAATCACAAAAACACAAGAAAAATGAGTTTAAAGTAAAGGGAGACTATTATATTAAAAACACTGATGAGGCATTTAAAGGGCATATAAAAATAAGGATTTTTCAATTTGGAGAACCCGGTCCATCATCAATAGCTGAATCAATTGAAATAGTGAAACCCGATGTTGAAAAATTTATTAAAAAGACATTAAAAGAAATAAAAACTTTAAAGTTTTATATGGGAGTGAAAATGAATATGAAAAGACAAGATGAAGAACAAACTCCTTATATGAGAACAGATCTTCATTTTATAACATCATTTCAAGATTTTTTGAATAGTGGGGTTTATGAAGAACTATCAAGACAAGAGGAGGATGTTGATAATACAGTGGTAGGAAGTGGATTCAATATTAAAAAAATCATCTTTTTAGATATACACATTCTAAAATCAAACCCTCTTAAAGCTTCTTCTTATATTGAATTACCAAAAGAAATAAAACTAAAGAAGGCAGTTGTTAATATTAAGAACAATGATAATAAATGTTTTCTCTGGTCTGTTCTTGCTCACTTACATCCACCAAAATGTAATTCAGAAAGAGTAAAACAATATATGAAATATGAGAATACCTTGGACATTAAAGATTTTAAATTCCCAATGCCATTAACAGATATTCCTAAATTTGAGAAAAAGAATAATCTTTCTATTAATGTATATGGATTAACGGATACAAACAAAGTTCAAATATTAAAAATTTCAAACAACTATAAAAATGAAGAAACACACATTGACCTTTTATATTTTAGTGTTGGAAAGAATTCACATTACACATACATCAATAATTTATCAAGATTAATCTCTTCTCAGGTATTCAGAACAGCAAACAAAATATATCCTTGTAAGCGATGTCTTAATTCATTTCATACAAAAGAACGATTAGAACAACATTCAAAATAGTGTAGTAATCATAAATCAGCTGTAATTACAATGCCTAAACCTGGTGAAAAGATTTATTTTGAAGATTATAATAAATCTATCATGCACCCATTTGTGATATACGCTGATTTTGAATGTATCCTTAAAAAGATAAATACTGCTTCTCCTAATCCAAAAGAACCATATACAAATAAATATCAAAAACATATTCCTTGTGGTTTTTGTTATTATATCAAATCATCTGTTGGAGAAAAGTATAACAAACTTGAACATTATCGTGGAAAAAATGCTTCACAAGAGTTTGTAAAACGATTAGAAAAGGATTGTATAAGACTCACTAAATTAATGAAAGAAACAAATGAACCGATGAAATTAACCAAAGAAGAAAAATTAGAATTTAGAATGAACAATATCTGTCATATTTGTGAGGGGTAAATTAAGGAGTTTAAAGTTAGAGACCATTGTCATCTTACTGGTAAATATAGAGGTCCCGCTCATTCCTGTTGTAATCTTAATTATAAATTACCTTCTTTTATTCCAGTCTTTCTTCACAACAGCGCCAACTATGATACACATCTATTTATAAATGAACTTTCAAAAACACCAGGGAATATTTCTGCTATAACAAACACAAGTCAAAAGTATATTTCATTTTCAAAAATGATATTCACAAAACCTATAACTCGTATTAGGTTTTTAGATTCTTACAAGTTTATGGGAACACCACTAGCCTACCTCGCATCAAATCTAAGCTCCACGGACTCTTTTCCAAATCTTAATTCATTCTTTCCAAAAGAGGAAATTCTCACTAAAGAGGAAATTCAGATTAAAGATGAAATTCTGATTAAAGAAGGAATTCTTACGAGAGAGGAAATTCAAACAAGGAATGAAATTCAAAGTAAAGAGAAAATTCTTACAAGTAAGGGAATTTATCCTTATGATTATATGGATTCATTTATGAGATTTAAAGAAACACAACTTCCTTCAAAAGAAAGTTTCTATAATAACCTTTATGAAGAAGAGATAAGTGATAAGGAATATAAACACGCACAAGAAATATGGAAAATATTTAAGATAAAGAACCTTGGAGAATATCACGATTTATATCTAAAAACAGATGTTTTATTGTTAGCTGATGTGTTTGAAGCTTTTAGATCACTCTGTCATAATAAAAATTGTTATGGGTTAGATCCTGCCCACTATTTCACAGCTCCTGGTTTAGCTTGGAGTGCAATGTTGAAAATGACAAAACAAGATATAGATTTAATCAGTGATGTGGATATGCTTTTGATGATTGAGAAGTCCAAGAGAGGTGGAATATCACAAGTATGTTCAAAAGATATGCTAAAGCAAATAATAAATATCTCCCAAATTATGATAGTGAAAAAGATAGTAATTATTTGATGTATTTTGATGCTAATAATTTGTATGGATGGGCAATGTCTCAATCTCTACCTTATGGTAAATTAGAGTGGGTGGAAGAAAAG
>NC_140966.1:45101441-45103941 GCF_056783735.1 Eptatretus burgeri | reverse complement strand
AATGTTCTGGATTTCTCAGTGGATGTTTTCCTTCAGCTGATCAAGAGTCTGAGGCCTAGGGTTTCCATAGATCCTGTCCTTGAGATACCCCCACAAGAAGAAGTCTGGAGGAGTAAGGTCAGGGGAATATGGTGGCCACTCAACGTCTTCGTAGAGGGAGATAAAGCAGCCCTCAAAATGTTGGTTGAGAAAACGCCTTGTTTCCTTGGCTGTATGGGGCGGTGCCCCATCCTGCTGGAACCACTGGGTTCTCATCTGGATCAGGTTGTTTCTCCTACGGGTCTGAGTACGTAGCTCAGGCAGATAGAATTCCTGAATAATTTCGCGATAGTTCCTCTGGTTTACTGTGCAAGTGTGTCCCTGGTCATCTTCAAAGAAGTATGGACCAATTATCCCATACCAACCAACCGCCACCCACATGGTGACTTTGAGAACAGATCGAGGCACCAGTTCAGTTGATGCATTACCAGGATTTTCAGTTCTCCAGTACCGAAAGTTTTGCTTGTTTACCTCCCCGGACAAGTGAGCATGGCATTCGTCCATCAAGTGAAGTTTTTTGAGGAAGTCTGTCTGCATCTTCCTCCAACTTTCCTGAGAACCAATTTGCAAAGTCTAGTCGTTTGCGTTTCTGTTGATCAGTTAGCACCGTTTGCATTTGAATTTTGTATGGAAAGGCATGAATCTCTTGGCGAAGGATCCTCTGAACAGTGCTCTTATGAATGTTTGTCTCGGCAGGAAGTCGTCGAATCGATTTTTTTGGACTCTGAACGACCGCCTGTCTCACCATTTCCACATTTTCTTCACTACGACCTGTCCTCTTCCGACCACTGTGATCCTTGTAAAGGTCAAAGATGGTTTCCACATTGGTAAACTTTGCGATGGTGCAATTTATTGTCCGAAAGTTTGGTGCATGGTGCAAGTGGATACCGAAATGTCTCGAGTAAAGACGTTGCATCTGTATGACACTTTTCGTCTGGTGCCAAAGTTCAACAATTTTCGTCCGTTGTTGTACGGTCAGTCTTGGCATTTTTCTGGTGCTTGCTTGGTATCAAAATAAACTTCAGGGTCTCTGCAACAAGAAATGAAGCATTAGTGACAAAATTACTGCTTTTTTAGGATCAAATGAAGCATTTTAAAAGTTGTATATTTTTTGGGACACCCTATATATACATACAGTAAGTCCTCGCTACCTGGAATGTCGCATATCGTAGTTTCGATTATTCGTAATTTAGTTTTAATGACCAATTATTCAATTATCACAAGCATTGTATGCCTATCGTAATGTCATTGTAAGGAAAAACGCAAAAAAAAAACTTTCAAACTGCCTGCAAGAAACAACAATCACACAGGATGCGCATAAACACACTTTCACTTGACTGTGCATGTACTGTACGCTGTCCTGTATTCTCTTCACGCTCGTCTGCATATCTTCCAGTATGAATCCCAAGCGACCCGCAAGTCTTTTGCCGAGCACACCTCATTTCAAGAGACAACGAAAGGCTGTCACATTGAAGGTGAAATTGGATATAATTAAAAGACATGAACGAGGTGAAGGGACAACGGAAATCGGCCGCGCGCATGCAATCGCTGCATCGACTGTACATTCGAGTGTTCAAAGTTCGGGAAAGATAAAGAAAATATCACAGATTGCGACCAGTTCGAGTGCAATGACACTAACGAGAATGAGAGATGGAGCCATGCACAACATGGAGCATTTATTATGTGTGTGGATAGAAGATCAAACTAAACGTTGCATGCCTTTATCTCTTGCTGTGATACAAGAAAAAGCAGGTAGTTTGTGGAATGATTTAAAGAAGAAACAAGAAGCTGAAGAAAAGGGTGAAGGCGCAGAGACCTTCACAGCTAGCCAAGGATGGTCAATGAGGTTTTGTCATCGCGCCAACCTCCACAACCTGAAGTGCAGCGGTGAGGCAGCAAGTGCGGGGTATCAATCAAGCTATCAATCAAGGAGTTTTGGCAAACATACAACATAAAAATGGCTTTGGAAAACATTAAGGATTCATGGGCGGAGGTGAGTACCTCCACAATGAACGCTGTGTGGAAGAAAGTGTGGCCTGAGTGTGTCCACAATATCACGAGGTTTGCTGATGTTCCGTTGATAACAAGTCAAATTGTAGACCTGGTGCAGGAGGCTGGTTTTGGAGAGGTTGATGAAGAGGACGTGGATGACTTACTGGAGTCTCATGCAGAACCCTTAAGCAATGAAGATCTCATGGAGTTGGAACAGCAGTGGGCTCTTGAGGAAGAAGAACACGAAGATGCTGTGACACCTTCATCCAAGCATCTCACCATGAAAAACCTCGGCCAAATCCTCAACTTGTTTGAAAATGCCATAGAATTTGTTATCGAGCAAGATCCAAATCTTGAAAGGAGCACTGATTTTTGCTGTGTTGTTAATGATGCCCTTTGTTGCTACAAGGAACTTTATGCAGCAAAGAAAATGAAAGCCATCCAGCCCACTCTCCACGCATTTTTCAAG
>NC_140966.1:45088941-45096441 GCF_056783735.1 Eptatretus burgeri | reverse complement strand
CCACGCAATTATTTAATATTATTTTATTAAAATCACAAAACCGTAATATTCGGCCATCCACCAACAATCTTTACATAATCCGACGGCTTCGCGAGTCAGGCATGCGACAATAACCTTTATTGGGATAAAAAAATGACTTTTAAACACCACCTTTATCGAAAAAACCGTCAGCGTACGCACGGAAAACCTTTACGTGACTCAACGCCGCGTCTGCTCGAGTGCGCTGCACCACGTGATGAGCCGTGACGCGGCGAGTGAAATATTTTTTATAAACCTTAAAACGTCTCCAAAACATCCGATTTTTACCAGAATTTCGACAACCGAGTGTTAAGAGTCCTAAGCGATCGCAAAAACCGAAGACAAAATTATAATCGAAGTTAAAACGAACTCGTAACGTCGACCGAAGCAAAAATACTCCATTTCTCCACATGAATTTACGGAATTATGTTTGACCTCACTGTGACCTTGACCTTTGACCGATTTTGACCAAAATCTAATCAGCGCTAGCCATCGCCCTCCTGAATCACGTGGTGTAATTTGACATTGGTAGCTTCTTCCGTTCTCGAGTTATCTTGCCTACAAACAAACAAACACAAACAAACACACAAACAGAGGATGGAAGTCATCAATATACTTACGAAATCTTTAGATATCGTAAGTAAAAACCCAGGTGAATTCCAAGGAACCACGCTGCTAGGCCTAGGGTTTGCGCATAAACTAGCATCAGGGTCTAGCAGTGAATGCGAGGGAGAGAGACGAGCTGGGGTCGCGGCTCGGCTGGGTACCTGCATGTTGGAGGGAGGGGTGTTCTGTGGTGCGACACCTGCCAATGGTCTTGCAGCTCGGCCCGCAGTCACACGCGTGGGGCTCGTGTCTGTGGAGGAACCCGAGCGGAGTCCCAGGGTGGGGATCAGGGTCATGGATAGGACCCAGCGAGAGACCCAGTCGAGGTCGGGTGTCCTTGGAATCGACGAGACGGATCGCTTCACCAACGAAGAACGGCCATGCACCACCACCCACAGACTCGTGAAAAAGCTCTCAGTCTGTCAATCCTCCCCATACACTGAACTCAAAACTCCAGCAAAACTCCAACGAACTCCCTAGCGAATGCAGAACTGAACTGAGCCTTTTGACTGAACTCCAACGAACGCGCGTCTCAGAGGGTCCCTTCGTATTCCATCGATCTCCCTCAGCGGGGCGGGGCCTTGGTCAAAACTGACGTCACTTTCCGCCCTGATTGGACAGGGCCTCCACGGGTCCGCCCTTTCTGGGTGGGGCCTTGTCCAGGCACCGGCGAGGCGTGCCTACTCCATGCGTGTTTGGGGAAGGTGAATGACGGTGCAGGTATACTGCATATGTTTGGGGAAGCCAAGAAGGAACTGGAACGGCGAACGTGGAGATTTTGCCTCGGAAAAAGGAGTCTCTGTAGACAGCGGGTGGACAGTGGTACGCTGTGGCCAGCGAACTGAGGCTGCAAGCGCAAGGAAGGTACCGATGTTCCATAAGAGGGGAAATAAAATGATTTATTAACCTCACCAAAAAACATCGCAACGCACCCCTTCGATTTCCTACTCAACACGAGGAGGGGTTCTGTCTACACATATAGTTAACGGCATAACTAACTTCGAAGCACCTGTATGTTTGAATGCATACGGTTCCTCGAACCGTAACACGACCCCCCCCCCCCCCCCATTTGCTCGACTCGACCTGAGTCGTAAACATCTGTGTGGCATGCAGGTGTAGGTTTTCCCCTTTTTACATTTTACCTTCGGATCCCTGAATGCGACATTTTGAATTACATGTCCCCCAAAAAAATAACCTAGTGCGTTGCGTAACTAAACTAACAGACTCATTCAGACAACTTAACCATATTGCCGGCACTAAACAAACAACAGGTGGGTTAAGATTAAATACATTTCCTATATTTACACAACCCGGGGCTCAGGACCTTTGATTTGAGGAGAGAAAACAACAAAGGCAACATTTGCGGATGAGTGCACAGCAGGCAATTGACGATCGGACGTCCTCAGGGCCTTCAATGGTCGCTTGTTTGTCGCTGAAATGTTTTTTATTTTCTTTGCTGCTGGAGGCAACTCACCCTAAAACGGCAGGCCATATGCCGTTTCACAGGCCATTTTAACTTGCGTTTCTGTAACAACAAGGAGATATCTGGGCTTCTCAGTGCAGTCGCCGGTCAATTTGAACTGACCTTTATGCAACAACAAGGAGATTGATGAATGGGCTGCGCAAATGCAGTCCCCAATAATGCATCTGCTTGCAGGGCAGTCCTTGCAAACACTTTCAGATATGGTCCTGGAGCACATGGTGAGGTGGTGACATGGTAATGCAAACAAAGGTATGGGCAGGTATGGAGTCAAGGCAAAGGCAAATAAAGAATGGCATGACAAATGCAGACCAGGTAAGGTGCAACAGGTCGGCACATGAAGCTGGCCGGCCTCGGTGTGGTCTTGCGAGGTTGCGGAGGGAGTGTGGTGGCACCGGCCGGTCCGAAGACGGGCCCGGACCTACCCTACGGTCTCCCCCAACCTATCGCCTATGCCTGTCCTTGTCCATACCCACCCCCATTAGCTTGTAACAAACAACAAAATTTAGACTTTATTATTATTATTATTTTTTATTATTATTTAAAAATTTATAATCACGTGTGTCTCTAACCCCTTTATTGTCCTTGTTTGGCTAACCTCTCAAAACTGTCTACTCCCAATCCCTAAGATTCCTTTTAGGGGATCAAGGAAGAGAAGTGAATCTGTCTTGAGGCCCAATGGAGCCTCAGAATAGCTCCCATAGATTGCAAAAATTGCACAAGGTGAGTCCAGCAGCCCACGAACAGCGAAGGGATGGATGGTGCGAAGGGATACACGTTTTCTATCTATCCTAGCATTTATTAAACATTAATCTATCCCCGGGGCTTTTCAACACGCCTGTCTCTTTTTGAACTATTGGTTCTAGCAACCACGATTCCCGTCGCCTGTGTTGGTGTTCGTTATTAATTTGGGCCCGGCTCGCAAATTTTCTCTCGTGCTCTTGCACAATTTCGTTGCTGGGCAGCGTGGCTCCATTGGCAGGGATACCCATCTGCCGAACTCGAACTGTGGCACCCTCGGGTCACTGAGGCTATCTCCGAGCCTACCTACTCCTTATGAACCTGGAGGATGCCCTTCCTGGCATCTTCCCTGTCGATGCCCGTGTGGCATTTTGGTGCTCCGGGTCTCGTTTCCGTGGGCTACCCGTGCCCATTACACTAACTTGGTCCCTTGGACCCATGGCCTACTCTGGCTGACTACTTCGGTGCCCGGGGTGCCCTCTACTCAGTACGCATATTTCCACAGCCACGCTCCCAGCCGGTCAATAGACTCCTGCTCCCTTCAAAAGGTTTCGTGCCTTCGTCCAACACCAACAACAAACTGACATCCCTTTTGGTTAATTTAGCTAACCGGCTAACTAACATTACACTAACCCCAGGTTCCCTTGGGTGGGATTCACTCCTCCCCCCAATCATTCGTTCGCACCATGCATTCCACATTTACTCCATTCACACTCGGGCCTGCTGACTCACATTCATTCATTATGTTCCTTTCTCTTTTTTTTTTCTTTTCTTCACACCAATACTGATGCTCTACTCGCTACATCCCCCAAACTAAGCTCGTGCTGCCCGTCATCCCTTACTCTAATGCACGTTCCATTTAATTATATCGCTAAGCTACATCCCCACTATACATTCCATGTCTGTCAATGTCTCCCTTCCATTTCTAAATTCTAAACTAAATTCCCCTGACTGATTTTACCAGGCCCCATGGAGGACTGCTCATACCTCATGAAGCCGGTCTAACTAACGCTAAACCCTTCCCCAAACGAATGCTCCTTTGCCTCACGATGAGGATGTTCGCTACGTCCTGGCCGGGCTCGTGTACTCCTGGCAAGGCTCGACGAGACTTGCATCTCCAGGGCGGCGGTTCACAGCATGCTCGGCCCTCCGGTTGTCCGATACGTGAAGCCATAACGTCACCCCATTAATTGCATTAACCGCTCGCTTTCAAGGTATTCCCCATGCGAGCCAACGTGCGTTACTCACCTGGTCTTCGTGCTGCGCAATCCCTGCCGATGACGTCACTCGCACACGGACCACTCCGTGCGGCTTACCACGCACATGGGCCCGGTGGTGTCGCCATTGGGACTTGCTCCGTGAACAGCACTCATGGCGAGCAGCACATCGAGTCCCACACACGTGCTCCCATGGGGACATGTGCTTTCCAAATTCAAACAATTCAATTTGCCTCCATTTTAGCCGTCCGCGTGGCATTGTACCAAGCGCCGAGCGTTTCAGCGCCGGCTTCCGATCGCGCAAACGTGCGTGCTTGGGCCGTTCGCAAAACATGGAACGGACCTCGCACGCGACGTCCCGCGAAGCCGGCGCGGTTTCTGAAAGAGTTCCCTGCATCTCATTTGACTCGCCACCTCGTCTCCCGTCTGGGTCGGTCCGTGTACCATTTCCACACATGCCATGTTACTCGCAGTCTGCACACACTCCAGCACAATCATACTGGGGGCTCGTGTTAGCCCAAAAGATCCCAGGGTTTCTATACCCCCCAAGCTCGGCATGTACCCTTTCGCATCATGCAACGGCTCCACCCACCTCGTACGGCCTTACCTGACTCACCTCGTCACAGCCTGCCTCGAGGGAGCAAACCGTCTCCCCTTGTTCCTGTGGGAGGTTAATCCAACCCTCGCATTGGGTCCCAATACATTCCACAAGCTCAAACCCAAAGTCCCCGACCAGTTCTATGTGTGTGTGCTCCTCTTTAATGTCGTACAATTCATCCTTTAGCTGTTTTATCTCCCTTCGTTGTTGTTGTTGTTCGTCTTTCGGCTGCTCCCGTTAGGGGTCGCCACAGCGGATCATCAGTTATGATCCGCATACTGATTTGGCATAGGTTTTACGCCGGATGCCCTTCCTGACGCAACCCTGATCGCCTCTTATGACACAGGGATAAGGATTGGGTTTCGCCATGACTGTTAGGGCTGCCCTACGCATTGGGCTGCCCTACACCCTCTCATAGCGTGGCCCAGTGCAGAGCACCCATCCTCAAGCGATCCTCCAACCCAAGCCTCCGAGTAGCCGGATTACAGGCGCACGCCACTACGCCCGGTATTTTTATCTTCCTTCGTGTCTTTGTTAATTCCGTCATCCCCTGTCCGAGTTTACAGGTTTCTCCCTTAATTATCGTGACATCACTCGGCGCCTCGACCTTGCCCATCGTCACCGCAGTCCGAACAGCCCCCACACTCCCCCTTGACTCGGTCTTTTCTCCATGTTCAGTCCTGATCCCGTTTGAAAAATTCCGGACCAGGTTCTGCATTTCTGCCTTCAGTTCCTCCTGACCCGCCTACATTGCTTGCGCATTCTCATCCATTCTTTGCGCATTTGCATCCATTTTTTGCATTAGTATCTCCAACATCTGTCTCATGTCAAATGACCCCGGCGAAGCCGATCAGCCACGATCGGGCACGGATCCGACAGTGATCGTTCCGTCCTCCATGGGACCATTGAAGATTTCCATTGAAGAAAGAATGCTACGAGTAAGCTCGGCTGTTATATCTGCAATAGGTGGCTACTTTGTTATGTACAGTACGTAAATATATATGTAAATATATTATACTAGCGATACCCGTGCACATGCATAGGATAGCAGTACAACATAGCTGGTAGCAGACGACAGACCGTACACGGGGAATGACAAAAATACGCATTGTGCAAAATGCAAGTGGTACTATGGAACGCCAAGACTTCCCAAACATTGTCGGCATGTCCGCTAAGTGCCACAGCAGTTTCATAGGGATCGTGTGATGGCGAGCCGAGTTTTTAGTGTGCAAGCTTGGTATTATAATAGAGATATATATATATATATATATATATATATATATATATATATATATATATATATATATATATATATATATATATATAGTGGGGAGAACAAGTATTTGATACACTGCCGATTTTGCAGGTTTTCCCACTTACAAAGCACGTAGAGGTCTGTAATTTTTATCAGAGGAACACTTCAACTGTGAAAGACGGAATCTAAAATAAAAATCTTGAAAATCACATTGTATGATTTTTCAATAATTAATTTGCATTTTATTGCATGAAATAAGTATTTGATACATCAGAAAAACTGAATTTAATATTTTGTACAGAAACCTTTGTTTGCAATTACAGAGATCAGACCTTTCCTGTAATTCTTAACCAGGTTTGCACAGACTGCAGCAGGGATTTTGGCCCACTCCTCCATACAGATCTTCTCCAGATCCTTCAGGTTTCGGGGCTGTCGCTGGGCAACACAGACTTTCAGCTCCCTCCAAAGATTTTATATTGGGTTCAGGTCTGGAGACTGGCAAGGCCACTCCAGGACCTTGAGATGCTTCTTACGGAGCCACTCCTTAGTTGCCCTGGCCGTGTGTTTCGGGTCGTTGGCATGCTGGAAGACCCAGCCACGTCCCATCTTCAATGCTCTTGTTGAGGGAAGGAGGTTGTTGGCCAAGATCTCGTGATACATTTCCCCATCCATCCTCCCCTCAATATGGTGCAGTCGTCCTGTCCCCTTTGCAGAAAAGCATCCCCAAATAATGATGTTTCCACCTCCATGCTTCACGGATGGAATGGTGTTCTTGGGGTTGTACTGATCCTTCTTCCTCCAAACACGGCGAGTGGAGTTCAAACCAAAAAGCTCTATTTTGGTCTCATCAGACCACATGACCTTCTCCCATTCCTCCTCTGGATCATCCAGATGGTCATTGGCAAACTTCAGACAGGCCTGGACATGCGCTGGCTTGAGCAGAGGGACCTTGCGTGTGCTGCAGGATTTTAATCCATGATGGCGTAGTGTGTTACTGATGGTTTATTTTGATTCTGTGGTCCCAGCTCTCTTCAGGTCATTGACCTGGTCCTGCCGTGTAGTTCTGGGCTGATCCCTCACCTTTCTCATGATAGTTGAGGCTCCACGAGGTGAGATCTTGCATCGAGCCACAGACCGAGGGAGATTGACTGTTATCTTGAACTTCTTTCATTTTCTAATAATTGCGCCAACAGTTGTTGCCTTCTCACCAAGCTGCTTGCCTATTGTCCTGTCACCCATCCCAGCCTTGTGCAAGTCTACAATTTTGTCCCTGATGTCCTTAGACAGCTCTCTGGTCTTGCCCATTGTGGAGAGGTTGGAGTCTGATTGATTGAATGTGGACAGCTGTCTTTTATGCAGATAACGAGTTCAAACAGGTGCAGTTAATACATGTAATTCAAACAGGTGCAGTTAATACAGGTAATGAGTGGAGAATGGGAGGGTTTTTAAAGGCAAAACTAACAAATCTGGAGAGCCGGAATTCTTCCTGGTTGGTCGGTGATCAAATACTTATTTCAGGCAATAAAATGCAAATTAATTATTTTAAAATCATACAATGTGATTTTCAGGATTTTTGTTTTGGATT
>NC_140966.1:45046441-45086441 GCF_056783735.1 Eptatretus burgeri | reverse complement strand
GATTACAGGTTTCCTGGGTGAAAAAACTAAGATCCAAGCTTTCAATGACATCTTGGATGCTGCTGTCCTGTCTGTACCTGTTTGAGGTGAGGATGCTGAGATCATGGAGAGATTCACTTACCTTGGTCATGATATTCATGTCTCTGCTGGCTATGAGTCAGAGGTCAATAGATGTCTGGATCGGGCCTGGGGAGTCATGGATTCACTAGATCATGGGGTGTGGTGATGCCGGTACCTGTGCAGGAGGAAGACAGTCCAAGTCTTCAGGACCTTGGTGTTTCCAGTCTTGCTCTTCTGATGGGAGATTGGACTCTGACCAGGGATCTGAGATGGAGACTTCATTCTTTTGGTTCCAGGTCTCTTCGGAGACTCCTTGTCCCTCGCTGGTTGGACTTTGTGTCCAATAAGTGGTTGTTGAGAAAGGCTCAAATGAGATTTGTTAACGGCATCACCCGTGAGCGTCAGCTGCAGCTGTATGGACATTTGGCTCATTTTCCTGATGCTGACCCTGCTCACCAGATTCTCTCAGTGAGGAGCTTTGTGAGTGGAGGAGGCCAATGGGTCGACCACATGCCTCCTGGTTGCAGCAGGTTGATCAGCATCTCAAGGAGATGGGGATGGGCCAAGCATCTGCCTGGGGGTTGGCCAGGCAGAGGTCCCTGGAGGCGGAGGTCCCTGGAGCGGGAAGTGGACGCAGCGATGCGCTGCTCTGGTGCATGCTCCCATACCTGACCTGATATTGTTGCGTCGGCCGGGAGTCGGCTGCGAGCACGACCACCAGATGGAGCAGTAGAGTCGGCTCGACCGATCGCCCGGAATTCAGATCGTACTTCTTCGGAAAACTCCGGAGAAGTACGGGTCCCTTTTTGGACCAAATTCACCAATAGACAGACCACGTGGGGTAGGGTCGATTGCCAATAGCAATTTATCTAAATACCCACGTGGTCCAACCTACCGGGGAAATTCACCCTCGACGGCACCCATACGGAACGAGCTGCTCAGCCTACTCATTCCGTGTGCGATCCGAGCGGTTTTATCCCCAAGTTCTGTCGGTCCCGAATACCCTGTTACAATGGCAACGGCCTGGCTAACTTTCCAACATGCAGCACGCTCAGTCAATGAAAGAATAGACGCGAACGAGCTGAAACATTCAACAATCGGGGTATCTATTCACAATTGGGGATGAGGGGAGCACATAAGGGCAGAGCTAAACCAAATATTAATAAGCACGTATGCAAGGTATGTACAACAAGAGCACTTATACAGTTCACTACTTACTATACTGGCGCCACAAACACACATACGCACACACCCAAAGAATCGGACCAATGGTCTTTATACGGACCCCCAGCCCGGAGGACAGTCGGGCTGAAGACCAGATTCTGCCTCGGACCTGCCCACCTCGTGTGGTCTTCGAGCCGTTCGGACTGGGCACCAGCGAGGGTGAGCTGAATCCAACCACCGCGAGCCGCGATCACCTTTCTGAGCTCCGGCAGATCCCCTCGTGCTCCGGAACACGCACTGGTGAGACGAGGCCCCAATCCTTCCCAATCCGCTGCATCAATTCCCCCGAAGAACCACCAACCAAGAAGAGCAAAAGAACCGAACCAGAAAAGAGCAAACAAGACCCACGGACAAGAACAAAGAAGAAGCCAGGAGAACCAAGACGAGCCAATTTCTGTCTCTCTCTTCCCTTATTATCCCTCTCGGGCACGGCTCGCTTCCGGCGTGACTCATTCGCCGTTGGTGGGGGCTGTCACATCCCATTTCTTGGAGTCCCCCACACGAGCCGATTTATGTCCATATTAGGGCATGGAATTCAGTTGTTCAGCGCTGGGTGGAGGCTGTCGCAACCCATTTCTTGGAGTCCCCCACGCGAGCCAATTTATGTCCATATTAAGGCATGGAATTCAGTTGTTCCGCACTGGGTGGGGGCTGTCACAACCCATTTCTTGGAGTTGTTGTTATCGTTGGTGTTATCGTTGGTGTTGTTAAATGAAAGAAAACCTGACAATTAAAATAACTTCACAGCACATTTACATTTATTCACCCATTAGACTTGGGGATGGATTCTAACTAGAAACACATACTTATCGAAATAACTAAGCTATAGGAACCTGAATGTAGGTGTGCTCAAGGCTTCCAGATTCGCAACAATATGACCTGACTGGTGGAACTGGAGAAGAAGATTTTTGAAGGAATTTACATGATTTTCCATAAAAATGGACTGTCGGCCATTTTGACACTCTGGTCACGTGATCAGCCTCCACAATTTAACATCCCTACCCTGGCCTAGTGCTGTCACCAAAATTTGGTAGCATTCTGAGTGGTGGGTCTGGCCAAGATATTTGAAGGAATTTACTAAGTGTGCCATTTTGACCAACTTAAAGTCACGTGACCGGAATGAGTTTTGCAATCCTCATTGCCAATCAAGAACGGAACCATGCTGCCAAATTTCAGCCGGATCGGTCTAGTGGTTTGGGCAGAGAATTTGAAATAAGACACAGATGCATGGACAGACGATGCAAGACATCAAATCCTTGTCTGTAATTCCAATTCCAGATAAGCTAATAATAGGCAGCACCAACAGTTGATATGTGACCATGAGGTCCAACCAAGACCATGTCTGACCACTGCTCATCGCAGCTAATAGCACTTAAACCTTGGAAAATCACATAGATCTACGACTGCGACCTGGTTGAACGTTGACCTGTCATGTCTCCATAATATAAGAGATATTTTTTTTTCAGTGATGGTTTGAACATCTAAAAATATTCATAAAACACTCACAGGTGGGGTTATAGCTTTGCAAATGTTCATCTACTTTGGGCTCTGATAAATAACTTGTGACAAAAATATTTTTCTTTTTGAATAAAATATTTTGCTTCTGCATTCATATTTTTCTTCTGAGGTAGCAAATATCTCGGCAGAAAATTTTGTTGCCTTGGAGAAGAAACTGTTGCTGGAGTAGGATGTCATGAGCAGGGATAATGTTGTAAATTAGTTCGTATTATCAGAGTAGTTGAGACACTAAAGCCCGATATTTTACATCATTGGGTTACTGAAGGAGGTAGTAGAAGTGTCTACACTGATTTAACAGGTTCAATAAAGATTGGAATGTGAACAACATTGCAGCCATCATTACCTCCGCCGTCGAAGGTGAAGGAGGTTATGTTTTCACCTCTTTCTGTCTGTTTGTCTGTGTGCAGGATATCTCAAAATGTTGTGGACGGACACGGATGAAATTTTGTGGACTGGTTCGATGTGTGACAAGGCCAAACTGATTAGATTTTGGTGAAGATCCGGATCCGGATCCGACTACGATAATTTTTTAAGTGATTCTTCACCATGGAGAGATCGGGCCAAAAACGATATATCGCACGATATCTGAAAAAGTTGGAGACGGATTCGGATAAAACTTGGTGGACATGTTGAGTGTGTGGCACGGACGAATTGCTTCGATCTTGGTGAAGATATGAATCCGAATCTGGATACGAGAATTTTTTTTTTTTAAGTGATTCTTCACCATTGAGAGATCGGGCCAAAAATGATATAGTACTGTATAGCATGATATTTCAATCACCATTGAGAGATCGGGCCAAAAATGATATAGTACTGTATACCATGATATTTCAATCACCATTGAGAGATCGGGCCAAAAACGATATAGTACTGTATAGCATGATATTTCAATCACCATTGAGAGATCGGGCCAAAAATGATATAGTACTGTATAGCATGATATTTCAATCACCATTGAGAGATCGGGCCAAAAATGATATAGTACTGTATACCATGATATTTCAATCACCATTGAGAGATCGGGCCAAAAATGATATAGTACTGTATACCATGATATTTCAATCACCATTGAGAGATCGGGCCAAAAATGATATAGTACTGTATAGCATGATATTTCAATCACCATTGAGAGATCGGGCCAAAAATGATATAGTACTGTATAGCATGATATTTCAATCACCATTGAGAGATCGGGCCAAAAATGATATAGTACTGTATAGCATGATATTTCAATCACCATTGAGAGATCGGGCCAAAAACGATATAGTACTGTATAGCATGATATTTCAATCACCATTGAGAGATCGGGCCAAAAATGATATAGTACTGTATACCATGATATTTCAATCACCATTGAGAGATCGGGCCAAAAATGATATAGTACTGTATACCATGATATTTCAATCACCATTGAGAGATCGGGCCAAAAACGATATAGTACTGTATACCATGATATTTCAATCACCATTGAGAGATCGGGCCAAAAATGATATAGTACTGTATAGCATGATATTTCAATCACCATTGAGAGATCGGGCCAAAAACGATATAGTACTGTATCGCATGATATTTCAATCACCATTGAGAGATCGGGCCAAAAATGATATAGTACTGTATAGCATGATATTTCAATCACCATTGAGAGATCGGGCCAAAAACGATATAGTACTGTATCGCATGATATTTCAATCACCATTGAGAGATCGGGCCAAAAACGATATAGTACTGTATCGCATGATATTTCAAAAATGTATTGGGCCCGATATGTTTCGTGTGGATCAGACATTACGTGGTAGAGGTATGCGCTCTACCGAGTGCCCTTCTAGTTTTATAATGGTTCACAAGAATGAGTATAGACACTAACAGATGAGCTAAACATGAATGTTGGGAAGTGTATTTGAAAATATAATAAGGATTTGGTAAGGGAACAGGAATAAATATTGAATCATATCAGAACCAAACAGCAGAGGTTTATAAAATTAGATTATCCTTTTTTACAATTAGCCTTTTTTAACATGTGGAATGTCTGTGAAGATTAACTTTGCCTCCGGTGCAGGCCGAGAACGTTTGAAATTTCTGAAACCTCTATTTTCACATTTCTCTCTCTTCACTCACCTTATAACCCAAGATAATTCCAGGGATGGTATCAGGACTTGGTGGCAGCCAGGACAATTTAATGCTGGTGGAGCTTATTACTTCTGCTTTGACATCCCGTGGGGGAACTCTTGGTGCTAAAATCATAAAAAACACAAATCAATAAAACTGTAATCATCTCATTTCATTCCATAATATGAGTATAAACTTCCAAAAACAAATTGCCTGACATAAGAAAGTGTTCACAGTATCAAAACGATTAATAATTAAATATATTAAAAAGACGAGAACATTTTGTATTATATTCTCCAAAATCATTGCATTCATCATTATAGCAGTGGAACCTGCAAGGCCTTTTCATAGATTTGCACCTTTTCACTGTACATCCTTTCCCACCTCACATGCCCAATCCATCATTACTGACCGCCTTGCAGAGTCCAGCTGGTAGAGCTGGGACTGTAGGGCCCAGGTCCAATGGCGGTGTAGGCAGCAACAGCCACCTCATAAGCAGCCCATTGTAGGAGGTCCACCAGGATGAAACTGGTCTTATCCCCCCCTGAGACATTTTGTACTTGGAACTCTCCAGAAAGTCCCACTGGCTGGTACCTTAAAAATGAGAAATACATCCCAGAGAGTGAAAAAAAAAGAACACAGTTCGAACTATGGACAAATATCTTATCAACCTTATATATTTTTAAACCATTCCCTATTAAGTGGACTCTAATTATCTGAATTTGTAAGTTTTATCTGATTATTATTACTAGATTCATGCTATAGTTCTCATCCTATCATAACCTCTCTCAATTTGTGTTATTGTCATACCGTATAAGATATCCACGAATCTTGCCATGTCTGTATCGATAAGGTGGGGGAAGCCATCGAACGTCTAAGGAGGTGCTTAATATTTCATGAATGAAGATGTGTTGAGGAGGTTCACCTGGAGATTCCTCAGGCAAGAAGATCCTGCAAATCATCACACAATGCAAAATGTACACTCAGAAAAAAAAAAAATATATATATATATATACATATATATATATACACAATATATATATATATATATATATATATATATATATATATATATATATATATATATATATATATACATATATAACATATGCTACACATGAGTCTACGCAAGACATGGGGAAGGGGGAGGGATGGATCATTCTCCTCATGTTAAAGGAATGATACAGTGCCAGCGAAATTCGGCAAAAGATGATAACCCATTTCTGAACAATTTCCAGCTAGTTTCACATTTTCCCACTGATGCATGAGTTTCCTGATGCCAACAAAAACAGTTTATATTTTCAAGAAAAACGTTTTGACTCTCCCGAGTATGATGTCTGACCGTCTAACCTTGCATAGTGAATAAATCTCTTTCTTTTGAAAAGCCTGCTTTTCAACACTCAAGTTACAAAAATGGAGGATGTGGAACTCTTTGCATGTGCTTTTTGATGGCCAAACAAACAAACAAACAAGCCGGTAGGCGACATGGCTGCTCGCTGTAGATAGAAAGCTGGCGGACGCGACTAGCCGATATTCATGTACAAGCTATCAATCAATTTAGCCCAATAAATATGATTATCACAGCCCTCTTAGTTTGCGCCCAGAAACCCGCCTTGTGAAATTTGAGGCATGTTTCCAAAGAGACTCTAACAAATGGCAGTCCTGGTAATTCCATTTATCTATTCGCCAAGGATTTTATTTTTTTTATATGATGCTGTAAGACATTCTCCTTGGGCACAAAAAAACAGGTCCCTCGGAGGTCCAGTTTCGGAGGTATTGATTTTTTTGTACAGTCCACAATAAGTTTACGGTGTACGATAAAGTATTTTAGCTGTTGCTAAGGCCTAAGTCTCATTTGCTCTACGGCAAGGATACGGCGGCCGTACGCCCTCTGAATTGACAGAAACGTGCGGCGGCTGCAGAGTTTCTGCGGTGGCCTCAGGGTGGCCCTACGCCATTTGGCTATCCTTTACAGGCCGTAGGGGTCGCAGTGGAATTATAACACGGAGTTATAACTTTTTTCATTTCTACGTTCACCGTAGCAATTCGACAAGCCGAAAAAAAAAAACCTGGTTAAAAAAAAAATGAACCCACTCGTTACCGTCCGTCTGGCCACACGTTCACCTTAGGGCCCCCCTGCATGTCGCCTTGTGGGCACCTTGAGGCTACCTTGCGTCTGCCTTGAAAATTATATGGCCGCCACAGGGCCCCCTTAAGGTCACCGTGCGACATCAAATCAAAGACCGTATGGCAACCCCACGTTTACGGTCTCCACAATTACTAAATACGCCGTGCGGCTCCCCGAAAAATAAAAACATATGTGACTGCTACATTGTGTGACCGTGGAAATATTGCGGCCGCCGTATAATTGCTCGTGGCCATAGATTTTGGAGACTCCAGGGCTGCCGTGGCAAATGTGACTTAGGCCTAAGCAACGGAGGTGTGCATAGCAACCATTCATTTTTGTGTACATGCTAGCCACAATGTACACATTTCACCCAAGTTTCATCAAAATCAGACTCTTTCTCTTAGAGATATTCGCAATTAACCGCTTCTGAAATGTTCGACATGTACTCGCTCAAAACCTATCTCCTCCTACAAATATTTTTTGTTAGGGCTACAAATTGGCATGAAGGGAGCGAGATAGATTGCGCACAGAACTCTAAGCTTCGATTTTCGAATTTTTTTTTCCGATTTTTGACCACTTTAAAGGGCCGATGCTCGGGCCCGGGGTCCCATATTCGAAAGCACACAATTCCCAGAAATATTTGTCCTACCTACCAAATTTCATTGGAATCGGTTGAGTGGTTTAGCCCCTAGGCTTGACCAAAGTTTCGTGGACAGACAGACAGATGGAAATGTCCAGACTAAGGGTGCTCTAAGAGCAGTAGTGCAGCAGATAACTGCAAAAATACTTTGGTTTGTGATGCAAGCATGAAATTTGGCACAAATACTCTTTGAGGTCCACTTTTTTTCAAAAAAGGTGCTGGCCACGCAAAATTCCAAGATGGCGACCATTTTTCAAGATGGCCGCCATATGCACAGAAAATTCCAAAACAAAATGCACAGAAAATTCCAAAAAAAAACAAAACACAACATTAAGGGTGTAAACCAAAGTTTTTTGTGTCTAAGATTTTAGCATGATTATTCTTTGTAATGTAACACCTCACAGCATGGTTGTAACAAAGATGGCATCCAAGATGTCTGCCGCAAAACCAAAACAATACTCATATTTCAGGAAATAATAGACATAGACTCATAATTTTTGGATCTATACCTTGGTTTTTGGGATCAACTAATTAGTTGGACATGGTTTTAGATTCCTAGTTCCCTTGCATACTGCTGAAACAAAGATGGGAGTCCAAGATGGCTGCCACAATAGCTATAAACCATTGTTCACGAACTAGCATTTGGAACAAAATCAAGATTTTTTTTAAGGTTTACGAACTTGACAGATATGGTTCAGATATGGACAGAAAAATTCTTCCCATTTTGCAAAGGGAAAATCAACCATGGACGGTTAGTCGTCATAGGAGATGCTGAGGCCATGCTCATGCAGCATTTCTACCAGGCTTCTCTTCCTGGTTTTGGCAGATAGAGAGACCCCTGTACAATGGGAATGGTGTTTCTCTGTCTTTGGAGTGTCTGTGTGTTGCTGCTCCCTCTTTGTATCGGGAATAGCAGTTATACTGCAGCAGCTGGGAAATGGCCTGGTCAGACTTTGAAGCCCCAAATCTCAGCTGTGATTTGATGTCTGCTCCATGTTCAACAATCCCGACGAATTGAAGGAGAATGGGTGGTATAGCATCTTTCACACAACCTTCAGGAAATGTGCCATCAAATCTTGATTGATGGTCTAGAATGTGTCATCTCAAGATTTTTGCAGCTTTAGCCATCACAAGTGCATCAGAGTATTCTGATGCTTTTGATAGTGACAAAGCCACATCTTTCTGGAATGCTAAAAGCACACCTCTTCCCTTTTTGTAAGCTTCAAGCTCAGGGATTTCAGCCAATAATTTATCCTTTAATCTGGTGGTATTGACAGTGGGAGTATCAACAGCCAGTTGTGCCAGACGTTGTTGGTATAACTGGTAAATATCTGCAAGGGGGAAGACTGTGGGATCGTCTGAATTCAGACTGGTTTCAACAATGTAATTCACCAATTCCGAAAGAACCAGTGGGTACACATCTGGTTCCTCCTTAGTTTGATGTGAGTCTTTCTCAAGACTTCTGAGATGGTATCTCTCCCTGTTGTACAGAGCAGTGAGGCAAGCACGATGGTATTTTAGTTCCTGGGCAATGGCATCTCCACCACCCAGTTTTGCTAACAACGTGCCATCATTCAGTGTTTGAGCACACTCGTGCAGCCTCTTGTCCAAGTTCATGGTCATAACTTGCCGAAGGTCAGATTCAGGTGATGTCTTTTCACACATAATACAAACTTGACCATCATGGCTAGTTCGTTGCTGCTTCACATGCCCTTCATCTGTTTCACTGCCACGAGAGTCGGATCGACGTTTCTTGGCACGATCGAGTTTAGTGTTATTAAATAACAACCGACAACTCGTGTGGTACTTTGCCTCATTCCTTCTCAGCGTTTCCTCTATACCTCCACCCTCATTCAGTCTAGCTGGGTCTAAAATCAATGGGAGTGCACTGATCTCATTGAATAGAGGTATATTGGTCGCTAGCATAGTATACCCATCATGTTCTGGGACATGATGGGTAGGAGGGGAAGTCAGGGCTTCAATCTTTTTGTATTATTGGCAAAGACAGCATCTAGTCCAGTCTGTTTGCCTCTTGGCTAAAATTGGATTCGCATCTGCCATTTTGATTAAGGCCGAGGGTTTATCATTTTACCACCTTAATCAACGCACATTCCTGTATGGGATACGACGAGGTTCGGGTGACCTACACCTAGCCTGATCATTCATCCAGTGTCATTTAAGTCCCGTGTGATCTGTGCACCATTCGGGTAACTCAGAGATGCCAACTTTTGGAAATCAGAATTAGGGAGGATTTGCAACCGACACCAAATAATGTGCGCGAAGCGCACATCTCGAGCGCGGAGCGCTCGACCCTTGTGGCGGGGTCCAGGGCCCGCCTTAGGGCCCTGGAAGCTCTGGGGTTCTAGACGCTCTCTAGTGCCCTCTGAGCCCTATTTTGGAGCATTTAACATGTTAAGAATTCCCACTTTTTGAACAAAAAAAGGGGAAAATTTTGCACTTTTTAATGTTACATGTATGTTAATATTAGTAAGTTAGGGGACAATCAAAGATTAACAAAAAGCACAAAAGAAGCAATATTTTTCTTACCTTACTGGCTGGTACTACTGCTGCTAGCTTTTTCCATGGCAGCTTTGCTGAGTGACAGCTGTGTGGCTCTTTTAGCCCTTCTGATTATGTCTTTGCTGTATTCTCTCTGGTAGCAAGGGGTGCTATGAGCTAGTTTTTCAATTAAGAGAGCTTCCAGGGTTTTGACACTCAAATTGGGACGAAATTCAGTATGATTCTTCCGTACAAGACTGAGTGCTCGCCACATGATGCGTTCGAATGAGGAATGACCAAGATTCCCTTCATCACTTTGCTCAAATTAGGATACTTCTTGGCACCAGTGCAGGGATCTGTGAGCTGTGAAATCCGATGCCACTGCTCATCCACTCTCACTGTCTCAGTAGCAATTGTAGGTATGGAGGCGTCTGCCCGGGAGTGTGCGAATTCACTCTCAAGACTGTCTATGTCACTATCACGCCACTGAACAGACAGGGAATTTCTTGATGAAAAACTCCACACAGTCAAACCCCACTTCTTGGTGTAGCTTAACATCCAGCACCTGAGCATGCTTGGCTAATTCATCATCTAGCGGCCAGGTTTTGAAGATGTAATTGCAGGCTTTCACATAATATGAGCGAACTGCACTGAAGAAACCTTGGATGTCTGACTCACTCAGAGTGAAGGTGGATTTCTTGAGACTCCTTTGTTCCCTTATATACAGTTTGGCATCGTTCCCAATCATGAGGTCCTCATCATTCTTCTGATGATTTCTGTCAGAGAAGGGTACATTTACCAGAGGAACCGATGACACCGATGGTTTCAAAAACCGTACGAAGATATCTTTCAGAAGACCATTCAATTCTCCGTGCAGGAGATGAATACAGGGTTCGTCTCTTTGCAGCAGAAGATTCCCCTTCTCAAAAAGCTTGTTAGCATATCGAAGGAAGAAACAATAGAGTTTTGTTTGTGGAGACAAGAACATCCTGTTGATACGTTTTTCTCTAGATTCCTGCACAGTGTTTGAGGAAGATGCGCTTTTAGTTGTAGAACTCGTAGTACACTTAGCCGCAGGGCGATCACACTTGCGTTTACTGCCAGCAGAAGAGGTCAGACTCGTAGTACCAGATCCAATTTTACGTTTGAGGAGAGAGCTTGAGGTAGGTGCAGCCAAGGAAGAAGACCTCTGATTCGAAGGTTTTGCTGAGCTTCTATCAAGTGATTTGGCAAAAGCAGAACTTAACTTGGGTCCTTCTTTGCCTGTAGATGGGACTATCACAGTCTTTCTCGACTCTGAAGGGATCTGCTTTGTAGATGAACGTGATGAAGGGCCGGTGATGCTACCTGCTCTCAGCATTGGTTTTGATGCTGTCCCTGCTGTCTTCTTCGCAGCAGATACTGCAGTGGTAGTGGTGAATGCTGCGCCACTAGTGCTTGATCCTGCAGTGCCAGTACTGGCAGTAGATACAGTGCCGTCCTTCTTGCTCGTTGTTAGAGTCTTGGCTACAGTTGGTTGCATTTTTCTTCGTACTTCTTCTTTGAAGAAGAGGCGAAGTGGCTCCCACTGTTCAATCAGCCTGTCTAGGCACTGACCAAGGGACAGCCACCTTGTTGCGACATGCTTCAGAATCTTGTGTGTCGGGGCATCACAGAGTTCTTGCAGTGCTTTCACTCCTTTGACGCGTTTACTACTTTTGTCCAAGTAGTAGTAAATATCGATGAGAAAGTCATCTAATTCAATGGGTAAGGCCTGAGCTGCCTTCTTGGCCGTATTGTGCATCATATGGCAAGGGCATCCCATGATGTAGCACTCTGGATTTTGTTTGTGGATATAAGCAGCGACTCCTTTGTGCTTGCCCACCATGACAGAGGCATTATCAGCACAAAAGGAAACACAATTTCCCCACGGAATTTTCCTGTCACTGAACTCATGATCAAGCAGTTTGAAAATGTTTTCTCCAGTGGAATCTTGTTTGCACGCAGGCAAACTTAGCAAACCTTGCTTCACAATCCCAGCACTGTTGTCATAGTACGAAATCAGGACAGGATATAGCTGGGCCTCACCACTGTCATTGCTACCGTCTGTAGCTAGGCTAAATGGAGCTAGTCTAGCAATATCGGCAATAGATGAAGCAGTAACATTTGACAACTCACCAATTATTGCTGAAGTTTTTGTTCTTGCACATCCATACTTTGAAGCAACTTTTGAATCTGGAAACATCTTTTGAAATAGAGGTCCAGCATGATCTGAGACGGATATGGGCAAGTTATGTTCCACAATAAATCCACTAAAGAGAAATTCCGCTCGGGTAACATCCTCTTCCTCGCTTGTCCCTTGTTTGGTGAAATAATTCAGAAGTGTACCAGTACTCGTGCTCGAAGATCTCTCCTTTGCAATGTCTGTGTGCCGTTTGCTTCCAACGTGCTTCCAAATATCATCGCGACCTCCGTGCTCAACTGAAATATCAACGCTGCATACTGTACAATACGCATGATGAATTTCTCTTTCAGACTTTCGAATACACGGGTATTGGAGACTGTATTCGGTCTTGTACTTCTGAGACCATTTCTTGGTCTTCGTAAGCTTCTTTTCTGCCATTTCGTAATCAACATCGAGGGCTTGAAGCATCGGTAACTTCGAAGTCGATGTTCCACAGCAGCAGCGCGACTCGTAGAACTCTAGCGGCTGTTAAACACCGCACGGTGGTCGCGACCGCCGGGCTGGTACGGGGCATAGCTGCATGCAGTGAGCGTATCGCATGCATATACACTGTGCATACATACCGCATGCACTGTATTGCACACATACCGCATGCACTAAATCTCAGTGCATGATCGCATAAGCGAGATCCAGACCCAATGTTTCGCTGCTCCTCATTTGAATTTGCAATTTTTTACGTACAATTTGGTAGCAGCGAACGTTATGGAGTTACCACATGCTATACGTAGCAGACGATGCTTTTCATTCAATTCTCATACTAGTACATTCTGATTAGTGAACAGTGCAAAAATATCAAAATTTCGGGAGGATAAGGATAGTGATCGTAAGGGCGGGAGTTTGGGTGAATTTTCGGAAGCCTCCCGATGAAATCGGGAGGGTTGGCATTGCTGGTAACTACATGAGCAAGTCATGTATAGCAGCCCCCTTACCCTTGGCTCGGCTCTCCCACGCTGGCACACCCTGTCAATTCAGGCGTGGCTATCTAACTAAATATAGTAACTACAAACTACTGTTTACTAGCTACTGGATATGGGGCTGTTAGACAGCATTTGGGACACTAAACTAAACTATACTACAACTATAGTCTATTACTACAGCATTAGTAAAGCTAGATCAGCTGACACTGAACCACATGCTGAGTTACACAGCAGTGACGTCACCAGTGTGCCCTGGTTGTGTGCTGACATCACTCCATTATAATTATGCTAAGCTTTCCTCCACCCTCTAAAATGCAATCTGACAAAATAAGTAATAATTCCAATGAAATCCATTATCTTTATTACCTATTTGCCGACTTATAGTACTTAGTATTTCTATGTTTATTCATTGATGAGATATTTTTAAGTTTTACGGCGGCCATCTTGGACGCCATCTTTGTTGTGACAGGTAATTTTGCAATATATGGCAAACTAGTGAACATTTCTGCAATAAATCAGAAATAAAAGTATTTTACCACTAAATTTTGTGAAATGATAAATGATTATTACCAGCTTGATTTTTCTGGAGATACGGCTTAGCAGCCATCTTGAAAATAGCAGCCATTTTAATTTTCAGCAGGAGCAATATTTTTGCATAAAGAGTGATCCTTGGAGACGAGAGATCATTTATGTTAAATTTCATGCTTGCATCATAAGATATTCTGATGAAAATAAGAAAATATCTTCAGCACAGTTCCTGAAATATTAGGATTTATAGATTTCATGGCGGCTGTCTTGGACGCCATTGTGGTGAATTGAGGTGAATTGAGGGACATGACGCGGGATCACATGTTGTGCGTCTCGAGTATAAGGGGAGGTCTCTGCGGCACGAGTGGTTGTCCCCGGGGCATTGCCATTTACATCGGCTGTTCACTTGATGCTCGTTAACTGAAGGTGCTCATTGACTGGTGAGAATGGAGATTATATCGAACTCCGTGCTTACGCGGATTGTCTGCAATGATTAACTGCACATGTATACATTACTGCTTATGTACTCCTAGCTGAACCTGTATTCCCCGGTGTGCCCGCAGAAGCGGCTCCAATCAAATGGAATAAAGCCTAAACTCTGAAGGTTCATCTCTCGCTCTCACTTCAATTTATTCCATTTGATTTTCTCGGCTCTCTCAACCAACGATGGACAAGATCTACAAACCAGAGAGGTTCGACGCAGACCCAAACGCGACTGACGCAGAAATGAAATGGTCGCATTGGTTCTGTTCCTTCTCACACTATCTGACCATCATCGAGGAAGGAGCCGACAAATTTGCCGCTCTCGTGAATCATGTCTCGCCCAGCGTGTACAGGCTCTTCTCGGAGTGCGACACTTACGAAGCAGCGATCGAGGTGCTGCAAGCGCTCTACGTGAAGCCCAAGAACGAGGTATACATACGACATCTTCTCAACACACGCAAGCAAGCAGCCGGGGAGACAATCGATCAGTTCCTGCAAGCTCTGAATCAGCTGGGAAAAGACGGCAGCTTCCGGGCCGTAAGCGCCGAGGAACACCGAAAGGAAGCCACACGGGAGGCATTCATCCAAGGACTCAGATCAGCCCACATACGGCAACGCTTACTAGAGAAAGCGCAACCCACTCTTGACAAGGTAGTCGATCAGGCACGAGCGATGGATACGGCTCAGCAGCAATCTGAGTCATTTGGGACACCGATGCTGCTAATGAACGCTGCTACGGTGGGAACTCAAGGAACCCCACTGGCACAGACACAGCCAGACATAGGGGATGGAGAAACACCCGAGGAGCCGGATACCCAGGCCACGTCAAACTCCTCAGCAACTGCTCCGGTTGGTAAATGCTTTTTTTGTGGGTACAAAAGGCATCCTCGTCAAAAATGTCCCGCCAGAGATGCCACATGCATGAATTGCGACAAGAAAGGGCATTATGCCAGGGTATGTAAATCTACTCTAAGGAGAAATAAACCCACTTCTGCGGCTCTCTACTCGCAAAATAAATTAACTGCAGCCTCCCCGGGGAATCTATCCCAGGCTATCATCAACGTACGAATTAACGGGCATATGGCTGAGGCACTGATTGATACCGGTAGCTCTGAAAGTTTCGTCAACAGCTCGCTAGTGAAGGGCAGGAAATGGGTAATCCACCCGACTGACAATACGGTAAGCATGGCCGCCACCTCACTACAATCCCGCGTACGAGGGTACTGCAATGTTGAATTGGACGTAAAAGGGTACACGCATCGGGATGTAAAGGTACTGGTGCTTCGTGATTTGTGCGCAGACGTAATTCTGGGTCATAATGTCCTCAAGCAGCACACGAGCGTCGAAATACCCTTTGGAGGAAGCAAGCCTCGTCTAATTTTAAATGCGTTGACCACCGCGGAGGTGACGTCCCCCAGCTGTTCGCTAACTTGTCGCCGGTCTGCAAACCGATAGCGATCAAATCGCGGCGATATACCACTGCTGACATGAATTTCATCACTTCGGAAACCAAGCGATTACTGGAGGAGGGAATTATAGAACCGAGCGATTCGCCATGGCGCGCACAGGTGTTAGTAACCAGCAGTCAGAACCATAAGAAACGAATGGTTGTCGATTATTCCCAAACGGTCAATCGCTTCACCCAACTCGACGCCTACCCCCGCCGCGCATAGATGAGATGGTCGAACGCGTGGCCAATTATAAGGTATTCAGTACCATCGACTTGCGAAGCGCCTATCATCAAATTCCCATCCGAGAGGAAGACAAACCTTACACTGCATTCCAGGCAGGGAGGCGCCTCTACCAATTCAGGAGAATACCTTTCGGTGTCACGAATGGGGTAGCTTGCTTCCAACGGGTTATGGACGACATCATCTCAGATGAAAACCTCAAAGACACTTTTGTTTACGTGGATAATGTCACAGTGTGCGGTAGGGATCAGAGGGAACATGATAGGAATCTGGACAGATTCTTGAGCATTGCTAGAAAATATAATCTGACTCTCAACTACGAGAAATGCGTATTCTCGGCAAGGTCAATTGACCTTCTCGGCTACACGATAGCCGACGGCACAATTAAGCCTGATCCTGAGCGATTGCGCCCGCTCCGTGAGCTACCCCCACCTCAGGACCTACAGGCAATGCGCCGGGTGATCGGCATGTTCGCTTACTATGCAAGATGGATTTCGCAATACTCCGAGAAAATACATCCCCTAGTGCATTGCAAAAACTTTCCACCAGATGCCGCTGTTGTAAGAGCTTTCCACAACCTCAAGGATGATATCAGTAAGTCCGTGGTTTTATCGATCGACAGCTCGGTGCCCTTCGTGGTGGAAACCGACGCTTCAAATCACGCCATAGCTGCTACACTTAATCAGTCTGGGCGGCCGGTCGCGTTCTTCTCGAGAACTCTCTCTAGAAGCGAACAGAGACACTCAGCGATAGAGAAGGAAGCGTACGCCATCGTTGAAGCGCTGCGGAAATGGAGACATTATTTACTGGGAAACCACTTCACGCTCGTTACGGACCAACGATCCGTGGCATTCATGTTTGATGGGAAAAATAACGGAAAAATTAAGAATGAAAAAATTATGAGATGGCGGATAGACCTAGCTTGCTACAGTTACGACATTGTTTACCGGCCCGGGAAAGAAAACCCTGCTGCAGATACCTTCTCTCGGGTCTACAGTTCGGCAACAATCAGTCAGGCTTTGCAAGACCTCCATGTGTCTCTGTGCCACCCGGGGGTAACCAGGATGGCACATTTCGTGCGCAGACAAAATCTTCCCTATTCTGTTGAAGATATTAAACAAATGAATGCTTCATGCCCTGTTTGTGCTGAACTAAAACCCAGATTCTATGGCGCGGCATCTGGCAGACTGATCAAGGCCACTTCCCCCTTCGAGAGACTAAACATCGACTTCAAAGGGCCACTGCCGACCGAAACAGACAACAGATACATATTCACCGTTGTTGATGAATATTCAAGGTTCCCTTTCGCATTTCCGTGCTCGGATATGACCTCGGGCACTGTCGTGAAATGTCTCTCTGACCTCTTCGCTATGTTTGGGAGACCTTCGTACATACATTCAGACAGAGGGCCGTGTTTCATGTCGGCCGGGCTAAAACAATTCCTACTAGAGCTCGGCATAGCAACTAGTCGAACGACGGGTTACAACCCACAGGGAAACGGGCAGGTGGAAAGGTATAATGGAGTTATTTGGAAAGCCGTAACTCTGGCGCTGAAATCGAGAGGACTGGGCCCCGAGCGGTGGGAGGTTACCCTTCTCGACGCTCTGAATTCCATACGCTCTTTGCTCTGCACGTCCACCAATGCCACTCCTCACGAACGAATGTTTACTCACCAACGACGTTATGTTGACGGTCAAACGGTGCCCAACTGGCTGACCCATCCCGGTACAGTGTTCATGAAACGCCCGGTACGACAAAGCAAGTATGAACCCCTGGTGGAGGGGGTCGAACTCATTGACACTAATCCAGAGTATGCTCATGTCAGGCTCCCGGATGGCAGGACGACCACTGTGTCGGTTCGCCATCTGGCTCCCTCAGGTACTCCTCCCGCAGGTACACCACCTTCTGGCACTCCTCCTTCTGACATTTCCCCCCCAGGCACTCCGCCGGGTGACGGGCCTGCCGCGTTCCACCCGAGAGGCAACGAGGAGTCATCCCCTGCACAAGTCGAGGCTCACCAAGAGGATCGGGAGTCTCCCTCAAGTGAAACTGCCGTTTACTCCCGGAGAGGTCGACGAATAAGGCCCCTCGACGACTCAATCTGTAAAGGGGATTATCGGCATTCTCGCTGCTCATGCTCCTATATGCCCATTATATCATATATCGATGCTCATTTCCATGCTCCTACAACTCAAAATAATCACTGCTTGGCATGTATGCTTCTGTAGATCTATTAGTCCGCGTTGCTTGAAATGTATACTCCTATAGTGCTAAAGCAATCATGGTGTGTAAGATGGGCCCCTAGTTACATTTTAAAGGTGAGGAGAATGTGGTGAATTGAGGTGAATTGAGGGACATGACGCGGGATCACATGTTGTGCGTCTCGCGTATAAGGGGAGGTCTCTGCGGCACGAGTGGTTGTCCCCGGGGCATTGCCATTTACATCGGCTGTTCACTTGATGCTCGTTAACTGAAGGTGCTCATTGACTGGTGAGAATGGAGATTATATCGAACTCCGTGCTTACGCGGATTGTCTGCAATGATTAACTGCACATGTATACGTTACTGCTTATGTACTCCTAGCTGAACCTGTATTCCCCGGTGTGCCCGCAGAAGCGGCTCCAATCAAATGGAATAAAGCCTAAACTCTGAAGGTTCATTTCTCGCTCTCACTTCAGCCATCTTTCCTTTGACCATTTGATTATGTACGAGAGCCCAGACAACATTCCTATTAGATTCTTTGACCCCTAAAATCTAGGAATACGCTCAAAATATTGTCTTTAATCCAAATACTTGCTTTAGGAATAATACTTTTCAAATTGGATGGCGGCCATCTTGGAAAACGGTTGCCATCTTGATTTTTTTCGTGGCCAGCGCCATCTTTTAACACAGTTGACCAAAGAGAGTATTTGTGCCAAATTTCATGCTTGCATCACAAACCGAAGTATTCTAGGGGTATTTTGCAGTTATCTGCTGCACTACAGCAAAAAAACAATTAATCCTCAACACTATTTATCAGAGATAACAATTAAAAGCTCATGTTCTAATGTCATCTCATCTCACCTCTCAGTAGCTTGGCTATTTGGTCCATAGCCAACTTTGTTGAATGCTTGCAAGCGAAACTGGTAGGTCCAGCCTGGGACGAGGTCATGTATAGCCACCCGAGTGACATCAGGGTTGACATTCAATGGCAGCATCCTCCATGGGGACTCTATTGGGATAAATGGAAAGTGAATACTGTGTGCTGGACATTTGATACCTGTTGTAAGCTGGTGAATACAAAGTGATCCATACCATTCTCAGAAACTTCCACCTGGTATCCAGTCAGTCCAGTATTTCCATCAAAGGGCTGCACCCAAGTAAGGGCTACAACTCTGCCTTTGGCCTGTGTGGCACGTACATCCTGAGGCTCACTTGGGCGCTCCCTTGTGGAGGGTTATTGGGGAGACAAAAGTCAGTACGGTGATGATACATGCCAAGTTTCGCAGAGGAACAAATTCTTCCCCCCCCCTCCCACTCATTTTTGCATTTTGTATTTTTATTTTCTCTCCATATTTGCATAACGTTTGAAGACAGGAATTTGGGATCCTAGGATCCTGAGTTCAAATCCCACTCGGCTGTTAAATTAATACCAGGTGGGGTTGACTGCCTGTCATCCTTCCGAGGTCGGCAAAATGAGTGCCAGCATGCTGGTATGCTGTGGTCGGAGTGGCGACCCATCCAGGATTGTGTCCAATAGCCCAGGAGACTGCTTAGGCAGCACCAATGTTCTGCAGAGTATGGTCCGGATGGATGGATGGATGGATGCGTTGGCAAGGCTGTATTTTTCCAGTGTAATGTCACCCCCTCCCCCTCTGTTACTTTCAATCTTTATTCCTTCACACCATCGTTCTGTTCAATCGCTCTGTTACTTTCAATCATCCCTCCATTACTCCATTGGCCCGTTTCACCGGTTCTCCAATAATCTCCCTCCATCAAACATCCTTTCAACAGTCCCTCCTTCACCCCATCGGTCTTATCTTCAATCCTGTGGCCGGTCATCTCTCGGTCATGCGGGGTGTCCCCTCTGCGCATTTCTTCGTAACCCATTGGGTGCTCTCACATGCATGTTCATAGCGCTTCATGCTCTTCATGGCTTTCGAGGTTCGGCGCTTCTTGCGGGCTGATACAGTGCGACTGGGCATTTTCCGCATGAAGGAGGGGTCTGGGGGCTCTTGTTGCGAATTTGGGCACGTAGAGCACGGGCCGAGGGCTTCGCTGAAAGTTTTCTCAGAATGGTGTAGCAATTTCCACAAGTGACGTCATGCACTCACCCCCATCATCTGCGGACCAATGGGAGGGGGAGAAGGCTTGTGGGAGGAGGGGAAGAAAGCTGATGTGAAGAAGAAGCAGAAAGGCAGAGAAGCAAACGGTACAGGCTCGTGCGAGCAGGGACGAAGAGCACTCCTGAACAGACGGCTCAAAAGGCAGAAAGCAGAAGAGAAGACAGAAAGCAGATGCAGAAGGCGAGAGAAGCAGAAAGGAGAAACAAATGGGACAAGCTCGCATGAGCAGAAGACTGACAGACTGAGAAGGCTCATGAGGGAACGAACAAAAACATGTGAGAGTAAAGAAAGGAAAGTTTCACGAGCAGTGAGTGTCGAGCTTCTGTGGAAAAAAGAACACTCCTTCCACACGCGTCATCCTGCCCTCTCGATCCTATCAGTCACAAAGGACGAGGAGGGTGAATGGCGGCACCTCATTGACGTGGCCTGAGGAGGAAGAATCTGAGGCAGAGGATGGCGAGTCACACATCTAGCTCACATATCTGGGACACCAGAGAGGACTTGCCTGCTGGGTCTGGTCACCCCAGGGACACGGCTGCGTGATCCATCAGGACCTCGGGGACCCATCGCTTTACACCGTCACTGCCCCTCTTCCCCATCCATTTTCCTCCACATTCTCCTGTATATTTGCGTGAGGTGAAGGAGAGGAGGAAAGACTACTTTCACTTTCTCCATAAATCACTTTTATTTTATTTTCAAGTTCTTCTTCATTTATTCTTCTTCCCTGAGTGAATGATGGTCAAGTCTTTTGTTGAAGTAAGATTGAAGAAGAATACGTGTTATTGTTAAATCTGCTCTTATTTGCCTTTTTGCTTCCTTGCTTATAAATACTTGCTTTTAAATGATTGCTTGCTTGTATGTATGTAATAAATAATTGTTTGTTGCTATTCCCAATGTGTCAGTTGTCTTTTCCTTTCATGGTCGAACGCAGTGCACAAGTAAGGTTAGACGGGATATTCTACCCCAATAATTTGCTTTGTGAGCCAGTGCGCACTCGCTGTAACGCTCGGCAGTAATCTGAGTGCACTGAGGGCACTGACCCCAATTAGCCGGCGGTCCACAGGTAAGGTATCGCACAAAGTTGTGTAACCCTGTCTGGATTGGCCATGCCACTTGGCATCAATGGTTGCCAAGCAACCTGCCAGTGTGCGGAGCTATCTGTGCCCGGCGGCCTCAGGATCGGGCGTTCGGGAGAGACCCAAGTGCCTCCCCTCGTGGCAAGCCTCGAACCCAGGATCAGCGACAATATAAATGATAAAGAAAAACCCATCCACATCTCTTACATGTGAATGGAAGGAATAACCAATCAGCTCTCACCTAATCAATTAAACCCAGGTGGCCTGGGTTATATAAATAAATTGACTCCTATCATGCTCTTTCTTCATCACCAAGCAGGTGAGAAGGGAAGCTACAGACTAGTTTCACCCTTATTGGGGCTCGTCAGGGCAACACATCGTTGTTCCATCCACTTAGCGAATTTGGAGCCTTTTGGCTGATACACTGGTTAATGATTCACCTCTGACTGTGATTGGTGAGGAGACCAAATCGTATCTGGGACCCACAACTACCATCCGTCCGTCGGGTTTGCAATCATCAAAACTGAACAACCAATCGACGAATATTTCACGGTACTTGTGAATTCCGACCGTTAGCACATTTAAAAATCATTGGCATATTAAGAAATCGAAAGAAACAATTGATGTAACCAATTCATAGACTGATAACTCAAAATGCTTCGATATAATCAAAGGATAATCAATGACTCTTCGTAAAAGTAAACACTATTCGATGTAATCCCATGTGCCATTACACACCATTTATCTGATGTATTCATCGATGACATCTTATACGCTGAGAATAAAAACAGCAATAACACCAACTCTTCAAACCTTTTGAAAATATATGTTAATCGACCAAGACAGCAGCATATTGTCGGAAATGGCGAAACAGATTACTTGATGGACAAAGAGAAAAATGAAAACCCAGGTGAAGTTTTTATCCTTCTATATATTTTATCAATCGTGTATGGTTTACTTTCAATATAGGTGACCTGAAAGTTATAAAAATTATGAAGTAAGAATCAAATTAATATAAGGTAGGATAGATGAACAGTGAAAACCAGAAGGGCACTCGGTGTAGCGCATACCTCCGCCACGTAATGCCTGATGCAGGAGAACCTATCGGGCCAAATACATTTTTGAAATATCATGCTATACAATACTATGTCGTTTTTGGTCCTATCTTACAATGGTGACGAATCACTTAAAAAAATTCTAGCAGTCGGATCTGGATTCGGATCTTCACCAAAATCTAATCATTTTGGGCTTGTTACACACCCAATAATTCCACCAAATTTCATCCAGATCCGTCCCCAACTTTTTGAGATATCCTGCACACAAACAAACAGACAGACAGGGGGTGAAAACATCACCTCCTTCACCTTCGGTGGAGGAGGTAACAAGAAAAACACTGAAAATTTATATTTTGCCTTATTATTATTGAAGACAAATGTTTTAAATGACAAGGAAAAGTTCACTTCCATTAATTTCAACCAATCTCATTATTCTGCAAATTATCTGCTTTCATAACTGAAATATCTTGAAGTGCAGATGTGATTAAAATGCACAGTTTTAATTTTCCATTATTAAAGAGGAAAATTGCCATGCCAAAATGTTGTAAATTGTTAAAACGAAATGTTTCGGCTTTTAGTTTTGCTAATTATATGTTGAACTATCTCTCTCACTCTCTTTTTGGGTCTTTTTGTCTTTCTGTGTCTCTCTGTGTCTCTCTGTGTCTCTCTGTCTGTCTGTGTCTCTGTCTCTCTCTCTTCATTGGTTTATCAAATATGATACGCAGAAAGTATACTTTAAAATGAGCTAGCATGTCGGACAAGCCTGAACATCTTTGTGCCGGTTTTGGTTTTGGATATGGAGTCACCACTATTTCAAGTTCCTGCTCGTTCTGGAACTGCAAGGGAGGGGGTTACTACACAGGGATGTAGAAAAACTATAGAAAAACTACAGAAACTTACAGAAAAAAACTGCCAGTTTCTGTAAGGGGGCACATAGTCTTCCAGTAACCCACTTGTGGTGAACTTTCCAAAGTTCAATTGCACTCCTCTTTTTCCCCCACCTGTGGAAGCACATTCCTCAGTCTCTTTAATCTCATTCTCTTCCCCAGGGCTTCAAGACAGCTGTTCACCACCACTTCAGGTCATCCCCCATTTACACTCATGATCTTTTCCACCCTCATTAACCCCCTGTACTCTAAATACCCCTATTTCTACGTTTCCAGGTTATCAGGTCTCCTCTGCTCCCTCACACTCCTCTTCCTTTTGTTCGATTGTCTATCTAGGCTTTACCTTTTTTCTTCCTTTTTTGTTTCTATACACTGCTGAGGCTCATATAAGAGCTAACACACAGAACATGCAACAAGGGGAGCAGGAGACAAGAGGGGCAGGAGAGGGAAGGAAAAAATGGTGTGGAACAGAGATATGAGGAGATTTGCGGAAGGGAGACAGATCTGTGGAAGGGAGAGGGATGGACATGAGGAGAACCTGAAAGACACTACAGGGACTTTCAGGTCCTCACACGACAGGGACTTTCAGGAAGGAAAGCAGGGAATTTGTAGGTGGTGGGTTTGGGGTGGATTAGCGGGGGTCGAAAAGATCGTGGTTTTGGATGGGGGAAGAGAAGAGATGGTGGTGAACAGATGTTTTGAATAGCGGGAAGGAAGGGTGGGATTGAAGAGAGTGCGGGAGTTTGTTCAGTTCCAAAGGGGGGAAAAAAGAGGAATGAAATAGTGAAGGTGAGCAGTGATGCTTGATTTGGTAGTTCTACCAGAATAGGGTTGCTGGTGGACCTTGAGCACCCTGCAGAAATATGGAGGGGGGGGGTACATATGCCAGACAGAACAGAGGGGGGCGAGGCCGGAGAGGAGATGGTGGAAGACGCTATGACCACTGACCTGCTTACGGTGAGAGAGGGAGAGACCCAAAGTCTCAGCCTCATCGTGGGAAATACCAATAATCCTAAATTCCTTGGTTTCCAGAGCGTAAAACTGAGAAAGATGAGAGGCAGGAGCACCAGGCTAGAGGGGAGAGCAGTACTCGATCAGGCAGTGGAAAAAGCTTCACATGAGGTCAAGAGCTCAGTTGTGCCAAGGAAGGACTTTGCACGATGGAGGATGTCCAGTCGGCAACTGGCTTTGGATGACAGCTTGGAAATGTGGCATTCCCAGGAAAGATAATGGCAGATAGTGAGACCCAGGAGCTTGAATGAAAGAACTTCTTCAAGAGGATTGTTGAGAAAGTAGATGGGGGGGGGGGGGGTGGGTGGGTTCCAGATGGTCCTTTCGGAGAGACATAATGAGAGTATGAGATTTGTCAGGATTGAAAGACATGTTCCATGCATTGGACCAGTTTGTGATTTTACCCAGATCTACAGAGAGTGATGAGGCTGCGGCTTGCCGATCTGAGGGATGACAGATGGTACAACAGAGGGTGGAGCCATCCATATACAGATAAAGAGGATTTCCCAGAGTCAAAGAGATCATTGATGAAAACCAGAAAAATAACAGGGCCTTGAACACTGCATTGAGGAACTCCAGCCTGGACAGGAAGAGGGGATGACAGAACAATTTATGGCTACACATTGGCTGTGACAGGAGAGGAAGTCTGTGAATCATGAGTGGAGATGTCCTTGGATACCATAGGAAGAGAGTTTGCTGAGCAAGGTAGGGTGCCAGACAATATCAGAGGCACGCGATATGTCTAGGGAGATGGCTCTGATCTCATGTCTGGCATTGACGATCTTCATCCATTGTTGGGAGAGCAGAAGCAGCATATCCAGGGTAGAGTAATGTGGTCTGAATCCAAATTGATGATCTGAAATCAAGCCATTGGAGAAGAGGAAAGATTTAATGTCTGAAGCGATGATGGATTCCATAACCTTGCTGATGATTGGGAAAAGGGATGATTGGCTTTACCTTTTTTTTCATATTTTTCACTGCTCTGAGGCAAAAATTCCTTTCCTGTTGTAATTCTCTGCAGACTACTGTAGTAGGACCTGTTACCAACTATAGTATGTGAGAGTAGTACTCTGACATACTATAATTCTACCTGTAGCATTTTTGGCTATGCATCGGTGAGTGGCAATTCCCCAAAAAGTGCATTGTTTCAGGAGTTTAAATGACCCTCAGAAGCACACCCACATCATATGCCATTTTAAAGCTTAGTGGCTCTCATCAAAGTGAGGTCATGATGTGGAGCTGTCAAGTGGTGCAATTTTTCTGTGGCGAGGGTCAAACAAGGTCACTGTCACATCATGATTTCTTACATTTGTGTCATGAGAAACCATTATGCGTCTTATGTCAGCTTCTATGTATCATAGAAACATGATCTTGGTGTATGTACTAACATTTTTTTTGGCGGGGGGGGGGGTCAAGGAATCCACATTAGACATGCAGAACAGACATATCGATGCAGTTCTCTGTAATCTGTTGTTTTCAAGAAGTAGTAAATCAATCAATATGCTGAGATATGTAAAAGAGTATTACAAAAGATAGCATACTGGTGAGTCGAGTTACCCATTCTACCAGAAACAATATACAACTGACATCAATTCACTATTCATCTGTCATCATCATCTTCATTCAGATGCTTTTGTTCCCTGTCAGTCGAGTGTGGGTTTCTACAGTCGTCATTTCCATAGCATGTGCACAGTTCCGTGCAAGGCAGGCTGCTCTGACTACATACGCAACTGATGACACTTCTACTCTGACTGGAACAGGAACAGGTGAGTCCTTCTGGGAGTTCAGATGCCATTGCTCCGTTGAACTATACAGGCACAAGTTTATCATCTTGTTTTTTTTTCCCAACCATGTTGCTCTGGGGACACAATATCGTCAAACCACCTGGAATCTGATGCACTGCAAACTCTCCAGCTTCAAAGATACTTTGAACTTCCTGTGGAAGGTTTGCCATATCAAAAATGTATACTGGAGACCATCTGGAATAGTTGGGTCTATTTTCAGCAAAGAAATAAGGAATCATGGCTTGCTGTGTCTGCAGGTGAAGACACTAGTTACATTCTCACTCTACACAAATATTTAGAAGAAGGATCTGTAGATCCTCTGGTAAATGATACGAAAACTTGAATGTGGGTGACTGTGCATATCCCCATGCCTGTAATTTATCCTGCTGTGGCAGTAAGTGCTGCGTTAGGGTATCACCAGCTTCCTGCATGATGTTGGGGTCCTTCAACTCAGATGTGTATGCTTGTTGTGCATCTGTCAACTTTCCCAGACAATTGGTGGAACTGCATGTGCTCCTTTCACTCTTCTCACACCATGAAACAAATGCAGTAATCTTCAGAGCACACAAAGCCTCAAAGACAAGAGTTCAGCCTCTTCAGCTCGATTGAACTTTTTGTCAGCAAGCATTTGGTCTACAGTCGAAGTGGCATAAACATCAGTCAACAAGGAAGTCCAACAATCTAGCATCACCCCAAAATTTGCCTACACATGCAATGAAGCAGGACAACATGTAGATTGTAGAACCCTCTCATTTGAATGACAATGCCAACAGGTGGATCCTGCAAGGTCCATTTCACTTGGCAAGCACCAGCATGCATCTGCTGATTCATGGGTTGAACTGCATACTGTTGGCCTCATGCTGCACACATTTCCTTACATTTCAGCATTGTTGTGTAGACTGTAGCCATGTTGGCTTGCTTTCAGTTAGGTAGGTGTCTACAATTGGTGCATATTTTACAGCTGTGTAGCTGGTTTTCTTGGTGGCGAGCTTGTGGTTGACTCCAGACCAAAATGGAATTACCTGATTGGGAGTAATGATGGCCTCATTTGGCTCTGGTAAGAGAACGCAAGGTCTGAGGAGACACCAGGCAAGGTCTCGAACAGATTGCATGTCAATCTTACATTAATTCAACTTTTCAAGCAACTTCTCTCTGTGAGTTGGCCCAGCATACTTATTTCGTTTGCCAAATGCTACACATTATACAAGAGACTCTGACTGCCCTGAAAGAGCAAGTGACTTTGCTGTTCCATGGTTTATAACCGAAATCTTTCTTGTTCTTTGACTATCTGAAAACTGTTCCTGGAATATTACCCCAGTCATCAAATGAAAAGTATTCATTGCAATTATAGTTTCAGCATTGATAGCTATATTGTCATCTCCTTCGTGGATGAGGTGTCCACCATCAGCAATTGAGACAATATCATTTATAATTTAGACACTTTTTTTGCAGTGTTTCTATTTCTGCTTGTGCAGCACTGATCATGAATCGTCTCAAGTCATCATAGCTCATACAAAAGCCATGAAGGTGTAACATGTCAATCAAATATCAGGACCCAAATTCATTGTGGAGCTGTGCAGCAAGGCCCATATGCAGAGGCGTAATGGCTTTAGAACAGTTGAGACACAATAGTCTACAATAGAGAGACACAGTGTACGATTGGCATCTGAAGTCGTACACTCACTGCTTAAATGAATCAAATGCATCTGCATAAAGTACAAACTGTTGAAGTGTCTGGGGTACAAAGGCAACTGACTTCTGAAAGCTGACCTCGCTTGGTGTTGGGTAGTAATGTGTCAGTCCAATGTCAGTCCAACTATCTTAAACCTCAAAATGGATACAGCATTGCACAGGATAAGGCCTGGTCACACCTTGACGTTTTAGCCAGCGATGGCAACGTATTAAAATGAATGTAAAACGCTGGCTTACGTTGAACTTTTGATGTTTTATTTAAAGATTCGGACGTATTCATAGCGACTTGGTCTTATGTATAACGCATTGGTAATGGACACAGAACGTTTCGTTGTGTTATAGATAACTTATACCAACGAATGCTGAACCTGTTGTCGGCCTACACAACCGATGCCCAACGATAGTCTAACTTAGGCATAGCGCGTTGCACGCATCGCCGACGATGTCGTGACGTAGCCTATTAAAAGGCTGACGCACAACGATTCGAATCATAACTGCCGTAGTAATGGAAGTGTCAACATCGCGGTCACACCTTGGCGATCTTGCCAGCGTATGCCGACCTAAGAAAAATGTGTCTAAAACGTTGGGGCACGTCAAATACGGTATGAGTAAGTTTGGTATATGTGAGTAGAAAGCTAAAGTACGCTATCATACGTCGTAGTAAGTAGAGTACGTCAAGAAATTTTAAACGTTCAAAATTTTTGGACGTACTCGGCGTATGACACACGTTCCGCATGCGATGGGGATAAGTTTTACACACGATATGTGGACGCTTACACACGTCCACAAAGGCTACTTATAAACTACTCATAAGTCGAAACACGTCGCGGTAATGTCTTTTTTACGGAAAACTTATTTCTAACTTATGTTTGACGTACTTTGAACCAATTCTTTTCGTAGTCCCAACACACATCGACGTATGTAGACGTATTCCAATGACGTCTTCCGGTCGACAAAAAAAAAAAAAATGAACGTGTTTCTAGCTTACAACTGCCATATAAAGACGTGTTCCCAGCGGTTTTGGGAATTGGTATATAAAAATGCTGCTCATAAAAGGGGAACCCAACAGTGTTTTCGAGTTCTTTTTGAGTCGATGTCCATGTCAGCAGTAACAGTATCAGTATCAGTATCAGTAGTAGTATTAGTAGTAGTTTGTTCATGTTGGCAGTAGTAGGTGAGTGTGAGGGGGAGGGTGTGGGTTATGATGGATCGTCCTTGCGTCCGCGTGTCCACGGGTAGGAGACATCTTTTCACCATTGTTCGAAGTTCTTCGCGGCTAATTTTTTATGGGGCTTTTTCAACAATGAGCTATAGCTTGTTTTTACGATTTAGGTCTATTCATAACGGGTTGGACAAATGCATAATGAAGTAATAATGTGCATAGAGCGCTTTGATTACTTATAGATACGGTATACCAACGAATAATTATCGTGAAGCCAGCGTTCACAAACTATGCCCAACGATAGCCTAACTTATCCATATCGTGTGGCAGTTTATCTTTGCCGATGACGTGGGGTTTGCTATTCATAGGCTGCCACTCAACGATTTAAATGGCTGCATCTCCACTATTGAAAGTAGACGCTTGCGCTCAACAATTGGATTTTTTTTACACTCAACGACTTTTAAACGGTACCACTCAGCTATTTTCATTGTTTACAATGAACGATTTAAATTGCTGTGACTCGCCTTTGTTTTTTGACGCTGGCGCTCGGAAATTTTAATCGTTTCTATTGAACGTGCAAAATCGCTCAAACCCCACTATTGAAAGTTGACGTTTGCGCTCAACAATTGGATTTTTTTTTACACTCAACGACTTTTAAACGGTACCACTCAGCTCTTTTCATTGTTTACAATCAACGATTTAAATTGCTGTCACTCGCCTTTGTTTTTTGACGCTGGGGTTTGGAAATTTGAAGCGTTTCTTCTGAACGTGTTAAAACGCTCAAACTCGACTATTTTAAATGGACGCTGCCGATGGACAATTGGAATCATAGCCAAGCTAGACATCGAAGTGTGAACATCCTCGTCATGCCGAAGAAAAGTTTGAAGAATGCTGCAAATAAGTGTCCTGGCCGTGGCCGTGGACGCTGACGCAAGGACGATCCATTATACCGACGTCTTTCAGCCTATGAGTATCTTAAAAGTAACGTCTGTCGATGTGTGGCAATGATCGCGTAACGTGCCAACAACACGTTAATCATAGGTTAGAAATAAGTTTCGGGTACTCTAAACATTACCTCGGCGTGTCTCAACTTATGATTAACTTACAAGTAGCATGTGTTGACGTCTGTCAACGATCGCAGACCGTGCATACAACTTGTGGCCAGCGTAGCGGAACGTGTGAGTCATACGCTGGCATACGTCGTGAAATTTCAAGCATGAAAAATTTTGAGGACAACCGAAAAGTACAACGTTTAAAGCCAACGTACAACTACGTATGGCAGTGTTTTTCAGCGTGCTCTCACTGTTATCAAAACTTACCCATAACGTATTCAACGTGTGCCAGCGTTTTAGAAAAAAAATTCAAAAATCGGCATACGTTGGCTAAAACGTCAAGGTGTGACCGGGCCTATAGGTTGTTTGGAAGTGATATGCCCATTTGGCTCATTTGACAGAAAACCTGAAAGGTCCATTGACTGAGATAAATTGAGCTCCTGTTTCAGACGACTGGCAGCCTGGATGGCATCACCCAATGTTATGGTGCGGCTCAATACAATAGTAGACTGGCCTTATCCGCATTGCACAACAAATGAAAATGCTGAACCATAGTGTTTTTCCAGCTGGGACCACAGTCTGGTACTCTTGTAGTGTCCACTATCTATGTCCACCTGAATCTGGGCTTTGTATTGCTGGACTAGCTTTGAAAGCAAGAGGGCTTTCTTGTTGAACATGAAGTCAGTGTCTATTTCTTGGATCAAGCTGTAGAATTCTGAGTAATAAAGATCGCGTGTTGTCACAGTTGATGAAGATTTCCTTGCTTTCAGGTTTCTTTTACTCAGGTAGGCTGAACGACATGTTCAGTGATAGACAGCATCCTTCGCTATCAAATCCTCCTCTGCGATTTTCCGTTGCATTTCCTCATCCGCTCGTTGATATGCAGCTTCCTTTATTTGGTCTCCCGCTCAAAGGTTTCAATTTTGTGAATTATTTTTGTCTTTCTGGTGTGATTTTCTTTTTTGAACAAACAATGCACACAGACCAATCTGTCAAACATGTGCAACTTCTGGCAATTATAGGGATAATTGAAGCTGTTTGTTCACCACCAGTCACTTGGTGTTTCTGGTCTTGGCAGTACATTGGTATGCTGCAAATTTGAAATGCTCGTATGTTTTTGTAAACAACTCCTGTGGAATAGTATTTGTGGGACATCTTGAAGACCATGAAATTCATCTAGTATACGGTGATGCAGGTCATCTTTCCTGGTTTATGCAGCAACTAACACTGATTTCTGTCATGTACTCATTGCTTTTGACAGTTTTACATTGTGCACGGATTCATGACAAAGAACACATTTTGAAAAGTTTGTTGATAGTCGTCTTTTCTTGCATGTTAACTTTAATGGGCTCGGTTCTATTGTAACATCCTTGCTATATGTTAGCAACCCTGCCAACAGTTAGTAAAAGCTTTAATGTCATTAGCAAGCTGTCAGAATTTGCTCAATGATATAGGTGAGGGGGTAGGCACAACATAACAGACCGGGAGATAGACAGTTCAAATCGAGCAGTTTTCAGGTGAAAAGGGAAGACATACTGTAACACGTATTGAGTGTGGTGGCCATCTTGGAATTTAAATGACTGTCATCTAGTGATTATGCTTATGGCCAATACGGATTCCTTGACCTCCCTCACCCCCCCTTTGTTGATTTCGACACAAAGATCATGTTTCTATGTTGTAAAGAAGCTGAGATATAGAGGGTAATGGTTTATCACAACATAAATTTTGAGAAATCGTTTTATGGTGACCTTGTTTGACCCTTGCTTCACAAAACCTGCACCATTCGACAGCTTCACATGATACCTCAGTTTGACAGGGAGATGCTGAGCTTTAAAATGGTATGTGATGTGGGTGTGTGTAGAAGGTGCCATTTAAGTTAGTCTTATATCTGGTGCCTCCTGCTTGCCTGTCTAATACTGATGCCAAAAAAAACCTGTGCTCCCTGCAAGTTGTTTCCCATAATGCACTGACTCTACAGAATTGCAAGGATGTAAAGGCACTTGGACACAGGAGGACGCCATCATGCCTGCAATCCATTCTGCACTCTATCAATTGTGAGACACAAAGTGGAATTATGTTAACGGTGCAACAATGGTGCAATTAATTGTGTTTGTTTATGCCAAACAAAGATCAAATCTTCTTTGTTGAAGAATTTAAGTGGTCACACAACCCCTCTCCCTCCCCCCTAAAACCACAACTGTCTTTGGACTGGCATTTCAAACATTACTGGATGAATTAATTCACTATATACCAATTCAGTCATATATTTATCATGTATGCAGATATGGCAGAATTTTTGACCATACCCCTCCCTCCTCTGAATATGCAATGTGTGAATGGACATTAACCTCATTTTCCCTCTCCACCCCATTCTGTCATACAAAGCATTGTATCCATGCTTTCGTAGCGAATTTACAAATTCCCTACATAGCTTTAGCTGAATAATTATAGGATGGAGACATTGTGCAGGCAAAATGACCCGAATTGCCTTACCTGTGCCTTCATTAGCACAAAACTTTGGGAAATATACTTAAAAATCGCTTTTACTTAAGGTAGGATTCTTGCAATTTGTCGAACTATACTCAACAGAAAAGTACCAAATGCCTTAGATTTTGACAAATTATATAAGTGTTCATTGTAATTTTTTTCTGATCACTGCTACATTATCTCTCCTGTTTTTGTAACACAATTAATGTGTTAATTTGTTTTGTGTCTCTTTCAGCTATGCACTGCATAGTGCACGGCTGAAAGGCAAGCATGCTATAGGTAAAGCATCCGTGGGTTTGGTTTAGCTATACCATGCTTGCCTTTCTTTGAGATTCCCAGTCCTCAGTCCTTCAGACTGCGGCTATGTATAGCATCAATGGGAGGAAATGTATAATGAACCATATAATCCTCAGAGGAAATGTTCAAGCTCGCTGCTTTATCTGATCACACTTTTATCCAGCATATTTGGCAGAAATAGGTCTTTGATCCAACATCATGAATTCATGCAGATAGGTGAGTTAAAGAAATAGAATGTATATATCTATAAAACTTAATTTCCCGATCGTTTTAATTTTTGTCAAAGCTTAAGATTTATTTTCGTTTTTGCAAAGTGCTGCTTTCCATCCTGAACCGAAGTGACTTCCCTTTTTTTATCAATAACTTTGGCTCTTTCATTAATAATATACGGTTTGAGTGGTCACTCAAGGAGCTCTTTGGCATAATCCATCCCCAAGAGGAAACACCTGACATCACTCAGTATTCTGGATGAGAACCTTGAATCTGTTGCCAGTTTGATGTCCACTTTCTGTAAGTCTTCGTGCAAAAGCCATTTTTGTTGTAAGAATAGTGAGAATCTTAACTGTTCTTAATAGTTTATGTGAACAACAGACTTTACGATCTTAATGCCAATCTTATATCATAAACTATGTAGACAGTGATATCTAATATACAAAGCTCATTCGAACAACTCACTCACTCCCTCACTGATATTAATGTTCGGTACCTTCCGGGTGACGTAGAAAGCTAAAATTTTGCGAGCCGACGGATATCAAAGCTGATACACCGGGAAAAATCACAGAACCGTTGGAAAGCATCTGCAAATGAAAATATAAATAAATTAAAATAAATGAAAAAACAATGAAAAAATTACTGCAGGTGAGCGACCCAAGACAATGGGGGAAGCATGGTAATTTCATGTGCAGACAGACATCGAATCTGATACACCAGGAAAAAAAAAAAATCACAAAACTGTCAGAAAGCATCCGTAAATGAAAATCTAGATAAATGAAAAAAAAAAAAACAAAGGCAGGTTTGCGACCCGAGACAAAGGGGAAGCACGGTTCGTTATTGCTTGCAATGTGTAAGCATACCCCGCTAGTATGTTATAGACCTCATCAAAAATGATCACGAGTAAAAAAACTGAACAAATATTCTCCATCTGGACAAAAGTGACAGTTCCTTAAAAAATAAATGGAATCATTGGCATTGCTATGGTAATTTAAGGGTTAACAATGCATTCAAGTTATAAATTATATGATAGAACGAACACCAGCAGAAGACATTGACGATGCTGCATAGCGATGCTTGGTGTCTGGATAATGTACCAAGTATTGAAATAGCTTTATGTTAGCTGGAGATTGTGAGAGCAATTCTGATTCTGAATGACGTTTTTTGTGAATTGTGAGAGCAAGGTTATTTTCACAAATAGTCTTCAAAACAATATGAGACAAGGACAAACACAACTAAGCCCATTGGGGTTTGTGGCATAACAACCCCTCTCTCTAACCTCCCAAACAGACAACTTAAACTGTTTTGATTTGAAATATCTTGTTGTTAAGTCTTGTGCTGTGTTTGAAATTCGGAAATGTGCAATTCATTGAAAAATGCTCGTCCAAAATTGTCCCAACGGTACATGCTGTATCGAGGATCATGCTCTGATTTGAAAATGATCCAATTGCAGCAGTTCCAATTAGTCATTACATAGAATATACTCTCCGTCATAAAAAGCAAACATGTAGAATTGTTAATGTAATTGTTGAAGGACTGTTCCTGCATTCATTGCAAGGGTCTTTTTGGCACGAGGGATGTGCGGAACACCTGATTATGAGTTGCCACGTAAAGTAATTGCCTCGTGCAATAATTGTTCAGCACATGCACAACTCATGCAACCTTAGGTTTTTAGAAATGACATGAGGCCTTCTGAGCAGATCTGAAACATTCTTTGCAAGAGACCAGCACGTGGATCATCAAAAAAAATAAACACATTGATTGCATTGTTTAACAATCAATTGTAATGCCATGTCTGTCAGAATCAAGTAATTGGACACCTTCAAACCGGGTCTTCCAGGAGCTTTGTTTCAAGGCTATTTAAGATGAGGAAAGGAACTGTTTATGACCCTAGAATATGATATCAAGCAACTGGAACAATAAGAGATATGCGAAGAAGTGGACACCCCAAGGTAATGACTCTAGCTCAGGACCGATACATTCACATAACCCATCTACAGAATCAGTATAAAACCACCCAGAGCACTGCAAACACGCTCATGTAGGATAAGTACCAACACCACCTTGAGGCATCTCCATGATGCAGGAATTTGTGCTGGTTGTCTTGTTCAGCATCCAATATTTGCACCATGACACATTAAGCATGCTTACAGTCGTAGAATCAGTATATCCAATGGACACAGAGACAATGGGTAAGTGTGATGTTCGGTGACTAATCCAGGTTTCTGTTTGAAAGGCATGATTGCCATGCACAGGTCTACAGACGCAAAATGAGTGATATGCCTGAGTTTATATCCATGAAGTCACAATTTTTTGATGTGGAAATGTCATGATGTGGGGTGTTATTGCTACCTTGCACACCAACTGGATTTATTTTGTGTTTTGTGTACATGTAATTATTCAACATTTATCTCCATCAGAGGTTTGCACTTCATCTGTGTGTCATGATGTCACCTAAATAAATCACATCAAATACGATCACATTTTTTTTTTCATGGCAGAGAGTAAGTATGTACATTGCCTTCAGAAAGTATCCACACCCCTCGACTTTGGTCACATTTTGTTGTGTTACAGCCTGAATTTAAAATGGATTAGTTTTAAAATTTTTGTCACCGATCTACACAAAATACCCCATAATTACAAAGTAAAAGCATGTTTTTCGAATTTTTTACAAATTAATTAAAAATTAAAAGCTGAAATGTCTTGCATCAATAAGTATTCAACCCCTTTGCTATGATATTCCAAATTGAGCTCAGGTGCATTCAATTTCCTTTGATCATCCTTGAGATGTCTCTACAACTTGATTGGAGTCTACCTGTAGCCAATTCAATTGCTAAAGGCCCAGTCACACCTTGACGTTTTAGCCAGCAATGGTAACGTATCAAAAGGTATGTAAAATACCTGGCTTACGTTGAACTTTTGATGTTTTTTATAAAGATTCGGACGTATTCATAACGAGTTGGTCGTATGCATAACATTTAAGTAACGGACACAGAACGTTTCGGTGTCTTATAGATAACTTATACCAACGAATACTTAGCCTGTTGTCGGCGTTCACAACCTATGCCCAACGATAGTCTAACACGCATAGCGCTGCACGTATCGCCGACGAACTCATGGCGTAGCCTATTAAAAGGCTGCCACACAACGATTCAAATCATAACCGCCGGAGAAATGGAAGTGTCAACATCGCAGTCACACCTTGGCGATCTTGCCAGCGTATGCCGACCTCTGAAAAATGCGTCTAAAACGCTGGTGCACGTCGAATAAGGTATGGGTAAGTTTGGTATACGGGAATAGAACGCTAAAGTACGCTATCATACGTCGTAGGAAGTGGAGTACGTCTTGTAATTTTAAACATGTTAAAATTTTTATGACATACATGCGGTATGCCTCACACGTTCCACATGCGATGGGAATAAGTTGTACGCACAATATGCGATCGTTGACACACGTCGACAAAAGTTACTTGTAAGCTACTCATAAGTCGAAACACGTCGAGCTAATGTCTAGCGTACCCGAAAGTTATTTCTAACTTCTGAGTAACGTGGTTTGAACCAATTCCTTACGTATTTCCAACGCACATTGACGTATGTAGACGTATTTGATTGATGTCTTCTGGACGACCAAAGAACTAAATGAACGTGTTTCTAACTTACAACTACCATATAATGGTGTATTGGCAGCGTTTAGGGGAATTGGTATATAAAAATGGGGTTCACAGGAGGAACCCGTCAGTGTTCCAGACTCCATGTTTTTTTTTTTTTTCTTCGGTATGACGGTGATGTTGACACTTCGATTTCTAGTGCAGTTATGATTTAAATCGTCGAGTGGCAGCCTTTTAATTATATTATATTATAACCGCACTAGAAGTCGAAGTGTCAACATCAATGTCATGCCAAATAAAAAAACAAACAAACAAAAAAAAACATGCAGTCTGGAACACTGACGCTAAACATTACCTGGACGTGTTTCGACTTATGAGTAACTTACAAGCAAGGAGTGTCAACGTGTCTCAACGATCGCGTAGCATGTTAACAACCTGTCACTCATAGGTTATAAATAAGTTTCAGGTACGCTAAACATTACCCCGACGTCTTTCAGCCTATGAGTAACTTAAAAGTAACGTGTGTTGACGTGTGTCAACGATCGCACAACGTGCCTACAACACGTTACTCAAAGGTTAGAAATAAGTTTCGGGTACGCCAAACATTACCTCGATGTGTTTCGACTTATGAGTAACTTACAAGTAACGTGTGTCGACGTGCATCAACGATCGCATAACGTACCTAAAACTTATGGCCAGCGTAGCGGAACTTGTGAGTCATATGCTGGCATAAGTCGTAAAATTTCGCGCATGCTAAATTTTGAGGACAACCGCAAAGTACAACGATGAAAGCCATACCAGCGTATTACGACGTATGACAGTGTTTTTCAGCGTGCTCTCAATGTTTCCAAAACTTACCCATAACGTATTGGATGTGCGCCAGCGTTTTAGACAAATTTTTCAAAAATTGGCATAAGCTGGCTAAAACGTCAAGGTGTGACTGGGCCTTTAGACATGGTTGAGAAAGAAAACACACCATTCCATATAAGGTGCCCCATTTGACAGTGCACGTCAGAGCAGAAACTCTACCGATCCAAGGAACTGTCCATAAAATTGTGAGGAGGCATAGATCTGGGGAAGCGTATGAAACAGTTTCTAGAGCTGTGGTTCCCAACCTTTTTTTGGTGGCGACCCCATTCCAGATCTCAGCATCAGAGCACGACCCCTCGAAGAACAAAGTCACATGAGTTCACTATGAAACATCATTATTGTTCGCGTTTATTGCCCACTTATATTTTTGACAACAAATTATTGATACAATCATGATCAATGTGATGGCTGGGCCTGTTTCTCAGCCATGAGTTTTGCAATGCGGCTCAACGCCACTCAATGCGACGATCATGTCTTTCTCGATTTCAAGACGATTGCGGAACTTCGTTTTCATCACAACCATTGTAGAAAATTACTGTTCACATAAGTATGACAAAGGGTACGGCATTACCAGCCGTATTGCCTTCTCGGATAGACGTGGATAGGATTCAAGCATTTTGCACCAGTAACACAGACTTGTACAATGATTTCGCTCCGGAATCCTGCTTCAGTCTCACAAGCTCCTCTTGGGCGATATCATCGTCGGTGATGGCGTCTAATGGTGCACTGAATGGGTCTCGGGTCACGGTGAATGACTGGATGTCGAGCTCGGGAAAGTAGTGTTCAAACTGATCAATCAGTGACTGAAGGTGTTCATTGATTTCGCCAGATACATGCTCGACTTGGATATCTTCAGATTCTTCAACTTCCAGGTGGGCAGAGAGGCGCGGAAATAATACGAAACGATTGCGACTCACTTTATCTTTCAACAACGCTAGTGTGGCAAGAAACCCTTTTATTTTATCATGGAAGAACATCAGATTCGTGTCTCTGCCTTGAAGTGTATGATTGAGCACATTGATGCGTTCAAAAATGTCACTCAAATAGCGCAATTTAGTAAGCCAGTTACTGGACTCCAGCATTTCCACCCATTCATTCTTGTTTTGTGTACGTAAAAACTCTTTTAACTCTTCACGTAACTCGTAAACACGCAGAACAAAGTTTCCTCGTGAAAGCCATCGTACTTGAGTGTAGAACAGTAAGTTCACGTGATCGGCGTCCATTTCATGACAGAATAATCTGAATAACCTCGTGTTTAATGCGCTAGATTTGATGTGAGTCACGATTTTGATCAGCTGCGACAATATGTTCATGAGACTTTCGGGCATTGTGCGAGCAGCCAACGCCTCCCGGTGGATCATGCAATGTATCATAAATGCATGAGGAGCCACTCCCTGTAATTCAGCTTTAAAGCCAGAATGCCTGCCAAGCATTGCAGGAGCTCCATCTGTTGTCGATCCAATCAATTTATTGAAGTCCAGACCTTCTTGATTGTAAAAGGTTTCGATTTTTGTAAAAATGTCCTCCTTTCATTGTTGTTTCCATTGACTTGCACATCAAAGGCTCGTCCACAAAATCACCATCTTTGAGGAATCTGACCCAAACCATCAATTGTGCGCATGATGCAATGTCCGTTGATTCATCCAGCTGTATGGCATGCCAAAGTGACTGCATGATATCCGTAACATTCTGTGCGGTAATATCCTCACTCATGTCACAAATTCTACGATGAACAGTGTTATTCGAGAGAGGTATGATCGCGAGTTTACTAACCATGTCTTCTCCGATCATGAGAGAAACCATTTTCTTGGCACATGGCATTATCAGTTCCTCGCCGATAGTGTGTGGCTTTTTAGCTTTTTCAATGAGCAACAAAACACGATAGGATGCTTCCACAGCACGTGCATTGGTCTGATGACATTTACTTTCTTTATCCAAGCGGGAATTCCTAAGGGCGGTTAACTTCCGTTCGAAAAATGAGCGATCTCTATCTTTGTATGCTGCATGTTTTGATGACAGATGCCGTTGTAACTTATCTTTCATGGATTCACTCGAAAGTACTTCATAACAAATGACGCACTGAGGTTTCTGGACTCCACGCTCTGTCACATAATATAAACCTAGCTCAATGAATTTGTCATTGTAAGGTCGTTCGCGCGACGCGTCGGCCATATTCCTTCACAAAAAGTAACAACTTTCAACTTTGGGTATAGTATAGAAACGAAATGTTCAAGAAGGCTCTTCTTCAATAAGAAGCGACGTAAAATGAATAATAAGAGGCACTGAGTGGTATCCAGTAATAATCCAGAAAATTCAAACACACTTCGCACGCAGGTATTCCAATGGTCGGTAGAAGTAGAGATGATGTAGTTGTAGCAGTTGTAGCGTTGTAAAGATGATGTGAAGAACTTGATATTCAGCCAACTATTTATATGCCTGCTGGACCCTGTTTGCACCCTTACTTCAA
>NC_140966.1:45021441-45041441 GCF_056783735.1 Eptatretus burgeri | reverse complement strand
ACAGTCATCACAGCGTCAACCACCCACCACGGCGCCGCTTCACCACAGCGGCCACGACCTTTGCCGTCACACCTCGCAACCGTCGCATCGCCACCGTTCTTGCGCCGCTTGTGGGTACCGGTGTTGGACTCGTGCGGGGCGCGCGCCGAGCAGCGTGTACAAGGCCACGGACTTTCCGCAGAAAAAAACGGATCGGGGACGACTCACGCCCACTTTTGTTCCGTCCAGTCAGTGAGCGAGGGGCGATTTGGCCCCGCCTCCAGGGCGTTGGAGGGCGGTCGCTATATGCAAGTTCATGGATCGAGGAGCATTCACGCCCACTTTTTCTCGGGCCAATGGGGAGCGAGGTGAAGGGTCGAAGGCAGGGGGTCAAAGGCGAAGCCACGGGGCTTATATAAGCGACCGCGTTCGTCAGTAGAGGAGAGTTCGCAGGAGGAAGAGTTCGGAGTTGGAGTCGGAGCGAAGAGGACGGAGCTGAGGAGAGGCGGCGGCGGCGAAGGCAGACGAGGGGTGCTCGCGTCGGTGCCGGGAGCTGCACACCAGGGAGGCCGCCGGCGCGACCTGGTCGAGGTGGAGACGCTCGTCGCGGGACCCGAGACAGAGTAAAAATCCTCCTTTCCCCGAGCATCAGCAACCCCCTCCTGTTTCCCCCCGTGCTGAGATAGTGCGACCAAGGGGGCCCCCTTCCCACCCCCTACCAGACACTGTCCGCGAGGCCCGCGGAGTTGAGGCACCACCGCCGCTCCGCGTCTCATCACCAGACGGGTAGGCCCGACACGGTCTCGGCCCCAGGCCCGCCTACCCCCTCATCCTGGAGGGTGGTTCTCTTTTCTTTTGCTTTGGGAATGTGTGTTGTCGGCGCCGTCTGTGAAGTAAAATTGTATAAGTGTTGCCGTGTGCTCGCGCAATCGGTATTAGATCTGCATTGTCGCATTTGCTTTTTGTCTTCTTCTTTGCTATGTGCTTTTGGTGGAATTGTATATGTGTGCTTTCCGTTCATCGCGAATAAATGTGCTTTATGTTGAACTGTTTTCCCGCTTCGCTTCGTCATTTCTTTCATTGAATCCTCATCTTGCTTCACGTAAAGGGTTGGTAGTGGGCTGAATACGCCCGATAATTAATCGAACCGTCGAGGCCGACGATAACACCGCTCGGTTATCCCGATAGTACGGAACGGGTCGCTTAAGTGGCCCGTGTCCGAAGTCGACCTGCGGCGAGGCGCGATCGCCCGGTCTACCCTCCGTGTGGGTACTTAGGTAGGTCGAATTTGGCGAGCAACCCTATCCCACGCGGGGGCCGATTGGCTCGATCGCGGTGAGACCGAAAGGTCCACCCGTGACTGGTTCCCGGCGTTAGTCCGAGAGGGTCACGACTGGATTGTCCGTCCGGTGGGCGACGTGCCGCGATTCGAGTTACGTGGCCGTCAGCACGCCGGCGGGCGCGAATCCGTAACACTGGTGTCAGGTCGTGCGATACAAATCCATCGCCCTCCTCGCGGCACTGGTATCGGAGAACAGGAAAACGGGCTCTCCTGTCTCCAGCTAAATTCACGGGAATCGGTCCAGGGGTGAGAGAAGCGACCCCCGATTCCCTCCAAATTACGAGCGAGCGAAATTAACCCTTCACGAGAAGCAAGATGGCGTCTCAAGGCGAGCGGGAGCCGGGGGTATTAGAAATGGATGTAGAATGTGTAGAATCCATGGCTCAGGATGAAATCCCCGTGCAGGAAATGTTGGTTGTACAGGAAAACGAACTCGCCCAACTGAACCCAGAGCCCGAAATAGGTGCGGCAGCGGCCGCGGTGTATGACACCTCCCCTCCCCCTCTCCACCAAAACCCCCCGACCCTTGCCGAAACGGCTCACCCAAGCGCACCCGACATGGCCCAGCTTTGCGCCATGCTGGCGGCAATGACAAATGAAATGAAAAACGAAATGAAAGGCATGAACAAACAAATAAACGAAAAGATGGATGCGAATACACAGCAAATGAACAAGCAAATAAACGGAATGGAAGCAAACATGAAGGAAGAAATGAAAGAGCTACGGGGTGAGACGCAGAACATGGGCCGATGCCTGCAGGCGGGCATGAAGGCCGTGACCAGGGAGCTGGGAATGGCGACTCCACGTGTGGGAGCAAACGAGCTGGAAGGGGGTGCAGCGGCTGATAGGCCCGCGGTGGAGGCGGGTAAAAAAATAATTCGGGGGGCGTGTTGGGCGAGGGTCGTGACAGAAGAATCGACGGTGACCAAAAGGGAAAAATTAAATGGGGAGACCAAAACGTGTGAGACGAGACACGAGGTGACGACAACGGAAATAATAGTTGAGACAAGGGAGGTAAAGGGTGAAGAGTTGGCAGAGACACGGGAGACAGAAAAAATAGAGGGAAGACAACACGATGAAGACGTGGTAAGTGACGCGCACACACACACGGAGGTAGTGGAGGATAATGGGGGTGAGCTGGCGGACTGGGGAGAGACCCAGTGCGAGCACCTGGATAGCCATGGCCTCCTCCAGGAACGAGGGGAGCGAGTATGCCCCCTTGAGGCGAGTCACGACCAGGTGAGTTCGGTCGTGCTTTGCGAGGTTGAGGGGACGGGTGCTGTGGACAGGTGCACGGAGAGCTTGGGGGGTATAGAGGCCCCGGAGACCCTTGTGGGGACACGAATCCCCAGTGCGGTTGTCCCTGTGTGTGTGGTGCAAGGTGTGAGTGCGTCCCCGTGTGTGGAAGCGACCCCGTGTGTGAGTGGTGTGGTGGCGATGGTGCCGGAGTACGTGCTTCCCAGCACGCCGTATGTGGATGAGGCACCGTGTATGGAGGAGGCCGTGTGTGTGGATGAAACGGCCAGTGTGGATGGGGAACCGCAGGTGAGTGCCCCCACGTGTGTGGGTGAGGCACCGTGTGTGAGTGAGGCCGTGTGTGGATGAAACGGCCAGTGTGGATGAGGCACCGCGGATGAGTGCCCCCGCGTGTGTGAGTAGTATGGTTTGTGTGAGTAGTGAGGCACGCGTGAGTGAACGGCCGAGTGCAAGGGAGACAGTGTGTGTGAGAGAGCGGTATGTAAGGGAGATGTCAGTGGGCATGCGGGAGCACGCAGCCGCGTCTCCCGGGGTGAATGTGATGGAATGGAGTGTGAGCGTCGTAACACGCGGGAGTGCGTGTGTGGAATGGCGACGACGACGACAGAGGAAAGAAAGCCGAGTAGCGGCTGTAGTTGTTTCGGGGACCGTGCCGGGTTCACCCAGCAGTGAGCACGCGGTACGTGCTGTGCAACGCACGAGGCCGCCACGTGCTCGCTTGCGAGAGTGAAGTCCCGGTCCGGAAACGCACGCGGTGGATTTGCCGATCCCGCGGACGGACAAAGTTTAGGCAGGTAAATGGATTTGGACCGGACGGGTTCTCCACGCGATCGTGTGTGTTAAGCTCCAACGGGCAAAGCACATGTGTTCGCGTGGGGAACCCCTCGAGACGTGGGGCTTGTGTTTTTTTTATGCGCACGGTGACTCATGGCTGCACGTGGGGTTGGAATCCGGCAGGAGGGGTATCCCTGCCGGATGGTACCGTCCAAGGAGGGTCGAGGTACACGTGCAGCTGCATGACGTCACGGGCAGGTGCAAAGTGCGCGAGTTGCCGCGCTGGTGCCGCGCATGAAAAAAAAAAAAAAAAGAAAACAGTAAGCCTCACTTTCGGGTGCACAGGATTCCTGGGCAAGGGGTGGAAGACCCCTTACTAGGGCACAGGATGGAAACTAGTTAGGGGGAAGGGTTAGCTTAGTTAGACCGACTTCATGGGGCAGGGGTAAGTCCTCATGGAGTCCGTGGAATGGATTAGTAAGAGGGATTATAGCGAGATTTAGGTTGGGCAAATAATTTTTGGGACATTCGAGAACAGTGACAGACAGTGAATGTGTAGTGGGGACGTAGCTTAGCTACGTAGGTTAAATGGAACGTGCTATAGTTTAAGGGACGACGTGGGAGCACGAGTTAGTCAGGGGATGTAGTTAGGAGGATGGCAGAGTTCAGTGGTGTGTGTGTGTTGAAGAGTTGTTGGTGAGTGAATTGGAAGCATGTGCTTGGTGAGTGAGTGAGGCCAGCGGGTCTGTGTGTGGAGTGAATGGGGAATGCATGGTGCGATGAGTGATTGGGGGGAGGAGTGACTTCCGCCCAAGGGACCACGGGGTCAGTATAAAGTAAGTTAGCTGGGTTAGTCAAATTTGAAAAATGGAAGTCGTTTTGTTGTTGGTGGGAAAGTAGGCTCGAAACCCATTTGGAGGGGTGCAGGAGCCCTGTTGACGGGCTGGGAACGTGGCTGCGAAAGGTGAGTATCGCTGAGTGGGTACCCCGGGCACCAGGCTAGTCGGCCGTGGTAGGCCAAGGGCCCATGGGGGGCCGGGATAGAGTAGTGGGCACGGGTGCGCCTGCTTGGTGCGGGGGCCCGGGACGCCATTAGCCGCGTCGGCAGTGTTGTGGGCAAGGGTGACCCTCGGAAAGGGGCCTGGGAAGCCAGCCTGCCACGTGTGCGTTTCAGGGGAGGTGCCATGGGGGGCACTCCCCGGTGTTAGGGAGCTGGTAGGCTCGGAGGCAGTGTAGTGCCCGGGGGTGCCATAGCGGGAGAATCGGCAGAGGGTCGTGCCTGCCAAAGGGAGCCACGTGTCCCAGCCATGAGACCGTGTGAGGGCACGGAGAGAAAATTGGGGGGCGAGGCCCGAAATTGTGAGGACACCAACACAGGCGACGGGAATCTGGGTTGTTAGAACCAATAGTTTAAGCGAGAGGCGCTTGTTGAAAGCCCCGGGGTAGTTTAACAGTTAAATGGTTAGGGTAGATTAGGAGATGTACCCCTCCGCACCATCCATCCCCTCGCTCTCGTTGTGGGCCGCTGGACCCACTTTGGGTTAGATCGCCGAACTCTGGGGAGGCCATTCTGAGGCTTCGTTGGGCCTAGACACAGGACGTTAGCTCTCCCTTATTCCCCTCCGGGAAGGGAACGTAGGGGTTGGGAGTAGGCTCGGTGACAGGATAGGTTAGCCGAACAAGGACGATAAAGGGGGTTAGGGGACGATTTATAGTGCGGAGTTAAAAAAAAAAAATTAAGTTGGGGCTAAATTGGGGTTTGACAAATTAAAGGAGTGGGTATGTCCAGTGACAGGCAAAGGCGATAGGTGGGAGGGAGACAGGTAGGTAGGTCCGAGCCCGCCTTCCAAGTGGCCAGCACCACCGCACTCCCTCCACCAACCTCCACTGAACGGCAAAGGCTGGCCAACTTCATCGGCTGGCCGTGTTTTGCTTCAAGGCGGAGGCCGGCCAACTTCATCGGCAGCTGTTGTTTTGCTGCAAGGCCTGTGCCATCGGCTGGCCGTGTTTTGCTTCAAGGCCTGTGCCGGCCACTTCATCTGCTGGCTGTTTTTCTTCAAGGCCTGTGCCGGCCAGTTCATCTGCCGGCTGTGTTTGCCTGCAGCGGCCTTCTTCTGCGGGCTGTGTTTGCCTGCTGCCTTTGCCATGCCATGCCCACTGCCCACGTTCACCAGCCCCGTTCAATTTTGCTTTGCCCCCCCCCCCCTGTTCATTGCCATGTGCGCCAGGATCGTAAAAGCAACAGTTTGCAAGCTGCGAGAACTGCCCTGTTGGCAGCTACAACATGGGCCTGCAGTGGCGGCCCGTGCACCGTGTTTGTGTCCATCCATCCATTCGTTGTGTTCATTGCGTGTGCCACTTGAGCTGGCACGGAGACTGCGTTGTGCAGCCCATGCACCGTTGTGGTTCACTGCGTTCAGTTCAAACGATTCATCCATCCATTCGTTGTGTTCATTGCGTGTGCCACTTGAGCTGGCACGGAGACTGCATTTGTGCAGCCCATGCACCGTTGTGGTTCACTGCGTTCAGTTCAAAAGGGAAGGCCTTGGACTGCGTGTGAGCAGCCAGCCACGTTCCCTGTCACCTGCATTGTTTTGAGCCAGAGACTGCATGCGAGCAGCCTGGCTCCCTGCTAACTGCTTTTCTTTTGCAGAGTTCATTGATCCTGGGCCATGGTTTAGTGTAAAATTTGTAAGTTAAGGTTAAGATGTACTGTAAATATGAGTGCGCCCCCGGCATGTCAGTCCTAGCGCCGGCAATTTTATTTAAGTCGTTCGTGTGAGTGAGTTTGTTTAGGTGGTTACACAGCCCTCAGGTTATTTATTTTGGGGACACGAATACCATGAATGTCGCACTCAGGGATCCGTAGGTAAAATGTACTAGGGGAAAACTACAAATGATGGCACACGAGAATTTGACGACTCGGGACGAGTCTGTAAAAAGGGGAGGGGGTAGTGTTGTGGTTACCAAATTCGCAAACCACCATTCAGGTCCCTTAGGTGAGATATCTCGGTAAGTATATGTGTAGTTAGGCCCAAACCCGTTGTCTCGAGGGAATAAATGTCATTCATGCGTGCTGCGACTCTTCGGGATGGCCGTTTTTCTTTTACTGTCTTTGTTTTGGACCAGCCGCCATTGTTGCCGCCGCCAACCACGTCTCAACAGTCATCACGGCGTCAACCACCCACCACGGCGCCGCTTCACCACAGCGGCCACGACCTTTGCCGTCACACCTCGCAACCGTCGCATCGCCACCGTTCTTGCGCCGCTTGTGGGTACCGGTGTTGGACTCGTGCGGGGCGCGCGCCGAGCAGCGTGTACAAGGCCACGGACTTTCCGCAGAAAAAAGCGGATCGGGGACGACTCACGCCCACTTTTGTTCCGTCCAGTCGGTGAGCGAGGGGCGATTTGGCCCCGCCTCCAGGGCGTTGGAGGGCGGTCGCTATATGCAAGTTCATGGATCGAGGAGCATTCACACCCACTTTTTCTCGGGCCAATGGGGAGCGAGGTGAAGGGTCGAAGGCAGGGGGTCAAAGGCGAAGCCACGGGGCTTATATAAGCGACCGCGTTCGTCAGTAGAGGAGAGTTCGCAGGAGGAAGAGTTCGGAGTTGGAGTCGGAGCGAAGAGGACGGAGCTGAGGAGAGGCGGCGGCGGCGAAGGCAGACGAGGGGGTGCTCGCGTCGGTGCCGGGAGCTGCACACCAGGGAGGCCGATGGCGCGACCTGGTCGAGGTGGAGACGCTCGTCGCGGGACCCGAGACAGAGTAAAAATCCTCCTTTCCCCGAGCATCAGCAACCCCCTCCTGTTTCCCCCCGCGCTGAGATAGTGCGACCAAGGGGGCCCCCTTCCCACCCCCTACCAGACACTGTCCGCGAGGCCCGCGGAGTTGAGGCACCACCGCCGCTCCGCGTCTCATCACCAGACGGGTAGGCCCGACACGGTCTCGGCCCCAGGCCCGCCTACCCCCTCATCCTGGAGGGTGGTTCTCTTTTCTTTTGCTTTGGGAATGTGTGTTGTCGGCGCCGTCTGTGAAGTAAAATTGTATAAGTGTTGCCGTGTGCTCGCGTAATCGGTATTAGATCTGCATTGTCGCATTTGCTTTTTGTCTTCTTTTCTATGTGCTTTTGGTGGAATTGTATATGTGTGCTTTCCGTTCATCGCGAATAAATGTGCTTTATGTTGAACTGTTTTCCCGCTTCGCTTCGTCATTTCTTTCATTGAATCCTCATCTTGCTTCACGTAAAGGGTTGGTAGTGGGCTGAATACGCCCGATAATTAATCGAACCGTCGAGGCCGACGATAACACCGCTCGGTTATCCCGATAGTACGGAACGGGTCGCTTAAGTGGCCCGTGTCCGAAGTCGACCTGCGGCGAGGTGCGATCGCCCAGTCTACCCTCCGTGTGGGTACTTAGGTAGGTCGAATTTGGCGAGCAACCCTATCCCACGCGGGGGCCGATTGGCTCGATCGCGGTGAGACCGAAAGGTCCACCCGTGACTGGTTCCCGGCGTTAGTCCGAGAGGGTCACGACTGGATTGTCCGTCCGGTGGGCGACGTACCGCGATTCGAGTTACGTGGCCGTCAGCACGCCGGCGGGCGCGAATCCGTAACAATATATATACATATATATATATATATATATATATATATATATATATATATATATATATATATATATATATATATATATATATATACATATATATATATATATACTGTGTGTGTGTGTGTATAAATATACAGTGGGGAGAACAAGTATTTGATGCACTGCCGATTTTGCAGGTTTTCCCACTTACAAAGCACGTAGAGGTCTGTAATTTTTATCATAGGTACACTTCAACTGTGAAAGACGGAATCTAAAACAAAAATCCTGAAAATCACATTGTATGATTTTTAAATAATTAATTTGCATTTTATTGCCTGAAATAAGTATTTGATACATCAGAAAAACAGAACTTAATATTTGGTACAGAAACCTTTGTTTGCAATTACAGAGATCAGATGTTTCCTATAGTTCTTAACCTGGTTTGCACAGACTGCAGCAGGTATTTTGGCCCACTCCTCCTGACAGATCTTTCTGGATCCGTCAGGTTTCGGGGCTGTCACTGGGCAACACAGACTTTCAGCTCCCTCCAAAGATTTTCTATTGGGTTCAGGTCTGGAGACTGGCGAGGCCATTCCAGGACTTTGAGATGCTTCTTACGGAGCCACTCCTTAGTTGTCTTGGCTGTGTGTTTCGGGTCATTGTCATGCTGGAAGAACCAGCCACGCCCAATCTTCAATGCTCTTGTTGAGCGAAGGAGGTTGTTGGCCAAGAACTCGTGATACATGGCCCCATCCATCCTCTCCTCAATACGGTGCAGTCGTCCTGTCCCCTTTGCAGAAAAGCATCCCCAAAGAATGATGTTTCCACCTCCATGCTTCACGGTTGGGATGGTGTTCTTGGGGTTGTACTCATCCTTCTTTTTCCTCCAAACACGGCGAGTGGAGTTTAAACCAAAAATCTCTATTTTGGTCTCATCAGACCACATGACCTTCTCCCATTCCTCCTCTGGATCATCCAGATGGTTATTGGCAAAATTCTGACGGGCCTGGACATGTGCTGGACTGAGCAGAGGGACCTTGCGTGCGCTGCAGGATTTTAATCCATGATGGCGTAGTGTGTTACTTATGGTTTTCTTTGATACTGTGGTCCCAGCTCTCTTGAGGTCATTGACCAGGTCCTGCCATGTAGTTCTGGGCTGATCCCTGACCTTTCTCATGATCATTGAGGCTCCACGAGGTGAGATCTTGCATGGAGCCCCAGACCAAGGAGATTGACTTATCTTGAACTTCTTCCATTTTCTAATAATTGCGCCAACAGTTGTTGCCTTCTCACCAAGCTGCTTGTCTATTGTCCTGTAGCCCATCCCAGCCTTGTGCAAGTCTACAATTTTGTCCCTGATGTCCTTAGACAGCTCTCTGGTCTTGCCCATTGTGGAGAGGTTGGAGTCTGATTGATTGAGTGTGGACGGCTGTCTTTTATGCAGATAACGAGTTCAAACAGGTGCAGTTAATACAGGTAATGAGTAGAGAATGGGAGGGCTTCTTTAAGACAAAACTAACAGGTCTGTGAGAGCTGGAATTCTTACTGGTTGGTCGGTGATCAAATACTTTTTTCATGCAATAAAATGCAAATTAACTATTTAAAAATCATGCAATGTGATTTTCAGGATTTTTGTTTTCGATTCCACCTTTCACAGTTGAAGTGTACCAATGATAAAAATTACAGACCTCTACGTGCTTTGTAAGTGGGAAAACCTGCAAAATCGGCAGTGTATCAAATACTTGTTCTCCCCACTGTATATATATATATATATATATATATATATATATATATATATATATATATATATATATATATATATATATATATATATATATATATATATATATATATATATTTTTTTTGCGGTTCTGCAAAACCACATGCCTCCAAGGCAATGCCACCCAACATACAGTGATCCCGATGCAGTTATTTCATTAGTCTCTGTGTCGTTCGTCCTCCCCTCATGCCGAGTTGGTTAACTGGATGAAGTGCATTGCGTGGGTCTTGTAGTTAGGTCTAGTAACTGCCTCTGATTCATATTCTGATTCCTATTCTAACCCTTTCCTTTTAGCCATAGTACATAACAAGCTTGCAAGCACACACGCTATTCAATAGGCGTTTGATAATAAGCACACCACAATGCCTCCCGTGGCTCGGATCCACCACACCACTCCAGCACACACCATAACGCCCGCGCATCGCGCTCCATTGTTTTGTTCAAATCTGCGTGTCAATTCCCAAACGGAACCTCACCTTATTTCGCTCCTCGCTCACCAAACCTCACAACTTTGACCACAAATACCTCCCGCACCCCCTTGTACATCTGCATCGCTGCAATTTTTCACTCTGTTTTAAGGAGCACCACACGACATCAGATTGTCCCAGGTACCGCGTGAAGCTTGACCACAGAACAGACATTAATATCTTGACCGCATCTCACCGGGGACATCCCGGGTGAGCATCCGGATGGATACAACCCTCATCTCGTCGTCAGACCATGGCAAGACTGGTGGCAATGAGGAGGGGTTGCAAGAAGGGCGATCAGGGAGTTTGGTTCGGGGTCTGGATGTGCATTTTTGCTCATGAGGGGGCACGTAGGTTGCGGGGAAAGTCCGCTGCTATTCTACATTCAGACTGCACTCGGAGCATGTTCAGGGCTGGGGTGCCGGCTCAGGGAGCATGCCCTATGTTAAGTCAGGAGCTCCGTCTCTTTTGCCTATCAGCTTCGGCACAACTCAGTTTCCGGTCCTGGATCCTGGCAGGGCATGGCTGCTGTGGCCCAATAGAGGAGTGGAATTCAGGCCACAGCACGTTGCTTTCAGGTGATCGCCCCACCCTTCGCCCAGGGCTTATAAAAGTAGTAGCGCGGAGCTATTACTCTCTTCGTTCTCTCTCCTCTGCTTCGCTCCCCCGTTTCACTCTTCTCCAGAACACAATTGGTGTGCAATTGCCAGAACATGCTTCTTCTTCTTTGAGAGCCTGATCCGGGGTGACTGCCATCTTTTGAGACTCCCTGCCATGCTATCAATGTCCTGCCACCCCTGTGCAGCCAGACAAACCAGTGCAGAGCGCACGTTGCCACGGGCCCCGGCAATGTAATTAAGCAGAAGATAACGCGTCATATCATGAGGTGGGAATGCTCAGGTGGAGCGTCCCACAGAGGTACATGTTACAGATACAGACCTTTACACAGCTAGGTTAGGGGTCTTTCTCCTCATGCATCTATTCTTCTTCTCTCTCTCTCTCTCTCTCTCTCTCTCTCTCTCTCTCTCTCTTTCTCTCTCTCTCTTTCTCTCTCTCTCTCTCTCTCTCTCTCTCTCTCTCTCTCTCTCTAACTCTATCCCTTCTTCTTTGGGCGCATAAAGAACATCATTACTGACTCGCAATCCCATTTTCCTCTGGCACGACACCGCACCCCCCATATTTTACTACACCACACCTCCCACACCTTAGACACAGCCAGTATTCCTTCCACCTACCTCTCCCTAAGCGATCTGGGTTGCGTTTGTCTGCTGACCACACCAGGTATTGAGAGGTCATTTACCCTCACCTGCTTTCTTTCTCTCTAGCCAATCTAACCTTCCTTGGGTGTGTGTGTGTGTGTGTGTGTGTGTGTGTGTGTGTGTGTGTGTGTGTGTGTGTGTGTGTGTGTGTGTGAGAGATGGTGCCTGTCTGAGCATAACTTAAGATTGCAGAAAATATACCGGGATAACTCTGCTCTGTGTCTGCTTTTGTAAGATTGCTTGTCTTGTCGCACCCCACAAATTCCTTGCTATCCCCTGCTGTACATAAAAATAAACCCCATTCAATGTGCAACATACTTTCTCTTGCTTGGTTGTAAATAAATGCTTTGTATAGAAATGTTCCCAGCTCGTTTTCGTGTTTTCTTCCATTGGTCTAGCATGGCTCACACCCTCGTTTAGCCGGGACGTTATCCCTCAATGATCTGTTTCCTAGCCGGTACGTGCTTGTTAGTCCCGCTTGGCTGCATCTGATCTGGTAAGGTGATCTGGTTTTAGCAAGTACGTACTGAAGGCATGTCCCCCGGTAATTAGATCACCTGACCTTTAGGTCAACGGCATTCATTAGACGGAGGACCCTAAGTCACGTGGTCGAATTATTGACATTCACAGTTGATTAGTGACACACCGTAGTTCACATTTCGTGGTCTGCGCTCCCGACCCCCGGTCCGCAACAATACGTGTGTGTGTGTGTGTGTGTGTGTGTGTGTGTGTGTGTGTGTGTGTGTGTGTGTGTGTGTGTGTGTGTGTGTGTGTTGTTATGTCTGGCTGGCTTCCTTCTTGGGACTACGGTGCAGTAATTGGTCTTTATTTTGATCAGACTGAGGCAAAGATTTACGTTCCTACAGGACAATGACCTGAGCTTGAGTAAATCTTCAAGGAAGAATGGGAGAAAATCCCCAAATCAAGATTTGCAAAGCTAATACAGTAATACCCAAGAAGACTCAAATCTGTAATCGCTGCCAAAGGTGCTTCCATAAAGTATTGACTCAGGGGGTTAAATACCTTTCGACGCAAGACATTTCAGTTTTTCATTTTTAATAAATTTGCAAAAATTTCTAAAAACATGTTTTCACTTTGTCATGATGGGGTATTTTGTGTAGATCGGTGACAATTTTTAACCTTCGCCATCTTCGAAGATGGATGGAGGTTACTGTTTTCACCCCTTTCTGTTTGTTACGAAATCTAAAGATTTCGTAAGTATATTGATGACTTCCATTTCTGTTTGTTTGTAGGCACGATAACTCGGAAACGGAAGAAACTACCAATGTCAAATTACACCACGTGATTCAGGAGGCGGATGGCTAGTGCTGATTAGATTTTGGTCAAAATCGGTCAAAGGTCCAGGTCACGGTGAGGTCAAATATTAGATTTTTGATGGTTTGGTACAGATAACTCGAGAACGGAAGAAGCCACCAATGCCAAATTACATCACGTGATTCAGGAGGCTGATGGCTAGTGCTGATTAGATTTTGGTCAAAATCGGTCAAAGGTCAAGGTCACAGTGAGGTCAAACATCCAAAAAATGATAACTCGAGAACGGAAGAAGCTTCCAATGTAAAATTACACCACGTGATTCAGGAGGGTGATGGCTAGTGCTGATTAGATTTTGGTCAAAATCGGTCAAAGGTCAAGGTCACCGTGAGGTCAAACATCCAAAAAATGATAACTCGAGAACGGAAGAAGCCACCAATGTCAAATTACACCATGTGATTCAGGATGGTGATGGCTAGCGCTGATTAGATTTTGGTCAAATTCGGTCAAAGGTCAAGGTCACAGTGAGGTCAAACATCCAAAACATTCGATTTTTGATGGTTTGGTACAGAATCATCGTAGAAACTTCTGGTTTGCGTCGCTACCTTCTCTTGAGACAGCTTTTATTAGACAAGGTCAGAGGTCAAGTTGACGATTTCGTAAGTACCAGTCTATGACTGCTTGTTTGTTTGTTACTTACGAAATCTAAAGATTTCGTAAGTATATTGATGCCTTCCGTTTCTGTTTGTTTGTTTGTTTGTAGGCACGATAACTCGAGAACGGAAGAAGCTACTAATGTCAAATTCAACCACGTAATTCAGGAGGGTGATGGCTAGTGCTGATTAGATTTTGGTCAAAATCGGTCAAAGGTCAAGGTCACTGTGAGGTCAAACATCCAAAACATTTGATTTTTGATGGTTTGGTACAGAATCATCGTAGAAACTTCTGGTTTGCATCACTACCTTCTCTCGAGACAGCTTTTATTGGACAAGGTCAGAGGTCAAGTTGACGATTTCGTAAGTACCAGTCTATGACTGCTTGTTTGTTTGTTTGTTTGTGAACAGTATTACGGAAAAAGTCCTTGACGGATTTTGACGAAACTTGGTGGGGGGGTTAGGTATGGTCCAAGGATCATTCCATTAAATTTTGGACTTGGTCCCCCCCCCCAAAAAAAATTGTTAGAGAATTTTTTTTGCATTTCTACATGTTTTAAGTGATTTCCAACCCCCCCCCCCAAAAAATTGTTACCCCCCCCAAAAAAAGAGAATTTTTTTTTGCATTTCTACATGTTTTAAGTGATTTCCAACTCCCCCCCAAAAAATTGTTACCCCCCCCCAAAAAAATTGTTAGAGAAATTTTTTTTGCATTTCTACATGTTTTAAATGATTTCCAACCCCCCCCCCCCAAAAAAAAAGAGAAAAAATTTTCTTTGCATTTCTACATGTTTTAAGTGATTTCCAACCCCCCCAAAAAAATTGTTACCCCCCAAAAAGAAATTGTTAGAGGAAAAAAAATTTTTTTGCATTTCCACATATTTTAAGTGATTTCCAACCCCCCCCCCCCAAAAAAAAAGAGAAATTTTTTTTGCATTTTTACATGTTTTAAGTGATTTCCAACCCCCCAAAAATTGTTAGCCCCCCCCCCAAAAGGGGAATTTTTTTTTTTGCATTTCTACATGTTTTAAGTGATTTCCAACCCCCCCCCCCCCAAAAAAAAATGTTGGAGAAAAGAACTATAACTCTGTCAGCACTGTTGACATCATATTTAATGAATAAAGGGGCTGTCACACCTTGACGATTTAGCCAACCTATGCCGATTTATGAAAAATTTGCCTAATACGCTGGCACACGTCGAATACGTTATGGGTAGGTTTTGTATACATTAAGAGCACGCTGAAAAACACTGCCATAAGTCATAGTACGCTGGCTTTAATCGTTGAACTTTGTGGTTTTTCTCAACTTTTCGTATGCTTAAAATTTTACGACGTACTCGGCGTTTGGCTCACACGTTCCGCTACGGTGGCCATAAGGTTTAGGCACGTTATGCGATCGTTGACACACGTTATTTATATGTTACTCGTATGTGGAAACACGTTGCGGTAACATTTGCGTACCCGAAACTTATTCATAAACTCTAGGTAACGTTTTATAAGCACGCTACACGAACGTTGTTCACAGCTCGCAACGCGCTACTAAAAAGTTTCTCATACATCGAAACACATCAAAGTAATGTTAAGGGAACCCGTGACTTATTTATAATCTACGAGTAATGTGCTTGGGAATTAGTTGTAGAGCATGTCCTACGAACAAATACGTATTTAGACGTATTTGACGTCTTCAGGACGACCACAGAACTTGCTGAACGCGATTCTAACAAACAGCTGACGTAGAATGACGTATTCGCAGCGATTTGGGGAAATGGTATATAAAAAGGGCTTTCGCAGGAGGAACCCGTCTTTTTTTTAGACTTCGTGGTGAGTACATGTTGATGTCATTCCGAGAGGTGGAGGATACGGCAAGGCTGAGACGACAATACCTACCTGTCCTCGAACATCAACATGACCTCATCGAGTTGACACTGCACCAGTTGCGTGCCAATAGAGCCAGGAGAAGAAGACATGAACGGAGGAGAAGGAACTGGGTCAGACCATGGATCGGGAGGCGACGCCATTAGGGCATATATGACCAGCTCATGGTGGAACTCGGGAAACGAGGACCATGCATCCTTCATGAACTTCCTGCGAATGCCTCCAGCGATGTTCGACGAGCTCCTAGCCAGAGTGGGTCCAAGGATAACCAAGCATTATTATGAAATCATTTCAATAGTCCAGTGGAAGCGATTTGACTCGTTCAATGGAAACGATTTCAATTGCCAAGCACCAGCGTCCAAAAACAATAGGCGAGTGACAACAAGTTAACTCGTTCAATGGAAACGATTTGAATTGCCTTGCCCCAGCTTGAAAAAAACAATAGGCGAGTGACAGCCGTTTATTAAAATAGTTTAGTGGCAGTCAATGGATAGCAAATGTCACGTAATCGTAAACGATGCGTTCCCACGTTATGCATACGCCAGACTATCGTTGGGCTAGGTTGTGGACGCCTAAAACACGATAAGCAATCATTGGTATAACTAATCTATAAGTTATCGAAGCATTCTGTGTTCATTACTAGTACATTATGCATTTGTCAAAGTCTTTTTTTAATAATTTCAATAGTAAAACAAAGAACAATTTCATCTTCGGAATGAGGAAAAAAAATTAGCCCTTTCAGAACATCGAACAATGGAATAAAAATATTCTCCTATTTGTTGACGCAACGAGGATCCATCATCCCACACAGCCTCCACATCACGCTCACATACTACTACTGACAGACATACAGCTACTACCAATGCTACTACCACTACTACTACTACTATTATTAGTGTCACGCACACCTACTACTAGTAATAGTACTGCTATTATTGATACTACCGGCGTTCACATCTACTCACCATGGAGTCTGGAACAATGATGGGTTTTTATTGTGAAGCCCATTTGTATATACCAATTCCCCTAAACGCTGCCAATACGCCAGTACACGGTAGATGTAAGTTAGAAACACTTTCTGTAAGTTCTATGGTTGTCCGGAAGACGTCAATTTAATTCGTCTACATACGACAATGTGCGTTTTACATACGTTACAAATAGGTTCATAGCATGTTACTCAAAGGTTATAAGCACGTTTTACTTAGGTTCAAAACATGCTACTCATAGGGAAAACGCACGTTACTCTTATGTTCATAGCACGCTAATCATTGGTTCAAGGCCAGTTATACATAGTTTCAATGCACGTGACTCATAGTTTCCAAGCACGTTAAACATAGGCTAAGCTGACGCTACTCATTTGTTCAAAGCACGTTACTCATCGATTAGAAATTTGGTTTCAAGTATGTTGGCCATTACCTTGACGTGCTTCAACTTATGAGTGACCTACAAGTAACGTGTGTTCGCCGTGTTTAAACGATCGCGGAACGTGCTAGGAACAGATGCCAACGCATGCGAAACGTGTGAGCCTTACGTCGAGTACGTCTTAAAATTTTCAGCATGCTTGAAATTTCACGACATACCAAACGGACTAGGTAATATGCCAGCGTACTTCAATGTTTTCCAGCATACTCTAAACGTATACACAACTTACCTATAGCGTATTTGACGTGTGCCTAGCATTGTAAACACATTTTTTATAGAATGGCATACACTGGCAAAATCGTCAAGGTGTGACTGCGATGTTGACACTGCAAATTCTCAGGCAGCTTTGATTTCAATCGGCGTCCGGCAAGTTCTTAACTGGCTACGCCACGAGTTCGCCGGTGATACGTATAGCGCGCAAAGGGTAAGTTAAACTATTGTTTGTCATAGGTTTTGAACGCCGACCACAAGGTAAGCATTCGTTGGTAAAAGTTATGTATAACAAAACAAAACGTTCTGTGCCCGTTACTAATATGTTATGCAAATGATCAACACGTTATGAATACGCCAAAAACTTCAAAAAAAACATCAAAATTTCAGCGTACGCCAGCGTTTTACATACATTTTTATACGTTGCCATTGCTGCCTAAAACGTCAAGGTGTGACAGGGCCCTAAGATATAAGGTTCACTTGAGTGACCCAGCAGTATTGGCGGCAGAGTTTTTGCACTCTCCCGAGTTCTTCCCCTCTAGTTTTTAATTGAATCCATTTTAAATTCAGTGATGTGATTAAATTTAAACAAAATGTGATGTCGAGGGGTGTGAATACTTTCTGAAGGCACTGTAACCTTTTGTGTTTTGCACAGCAGAGTGCATTCGGGCTTGTACCGAAGCTACCTCTTCTCTGCTAATAAGGTAAATGGAATATGGAGATTAATTGTAAAGTCAACACAATGTATAATAATATATGCATTACAGCAGTTGAACTCAAGCAAACTGTTTGGTTAAAGAAAAAGTTAATGCTATATGTCCAAACACAGGTATTCTCAGGGCTAAAGGGTCTCTACTGGCATCTAACTTTCCTTTGGCTTATTATTTTCAACATTTATTTGTGATTAGTTTCACTGTTAAATACCGGTGTTAAATACGATTTTGCACATCATCATCTACCTTGAACATGTCTTTTAATGCAAGAAAAACACATGTTCTCTCTTTGCCTCTCCAGAATGGCTGTTAGGCAAATCCCCCAATTTATTTCTGTGGTCAGTCTCAGGAAGTGTTTTTGGCTCTCGAGCTGCTCGGCTCCACGATAAACTATAACTTGTCTTGGGCGTATCATATTTCCAAGCTGGCCTCCAAAGTCGGTGTCTGCGTCAAAATATCTACAGGGACAAGTCCTTTTTTATGCAGTCAAAGCTCATGGAAGGGCTAGAACACAGAATGGATCACAACGCAACAAAATAAAAGGAACAACAGAAAGAGAAGGGGGTAAATACCAACACCAGGGCTGAGAGATAAAATAGATGTAGACGGACAACAAGGGATTCGCCGGTAAAGGCCCTGTCACACCTTGACGTTTTAGCCAGCGTATGGCAAAGTATCAAAATGTATGCAAAACGCTGGCATACGCTGAACTATTGATGTCTTTTTTTCTAGTTTTGGATGTATTAATAACGAGTTGGACGTATGCATAACGTATTAGTAACATACACAGAACCTTTCAATAACATATAGATAACTTATACCAACGAATGCTGAGCATGTTGTTGGCGTTCACAACCTATGCCCAACGATAGTCTAACTTATGCATAGCGCGGCAGCATATCGCCGACGATCACGTGGCGTAGCCGATTAAAAGGCTGCCGCCTGACAATTTAAATCATAACCACACTAGACATCGAAGTGTCAAGCCGCTGCCACACCTTGACGTTTTAGCCAGCATATGCCGACGTATGAAAAATTTGCCGAATACGATGGCAAACGTCGAATACGTTATGGGTAAGTTTTGTATACGTTAAGAGCACGCTCAAGCATGCTGAACCACGCTGGCATATGTCGTAGTACACAGAGTACGTCGACAAATTTTCAGCATGTTGAAAATTTTTCGACGTATGCCAGCGTATGACTCACACATTCCGCATACGCTGGCATAAGTTGTAGGCACGTTACGCGATTGTTGACACACAGACACACGTTACTTGTAAGTTACTCATAAGTCGAAACACGTCGAGGTAATGTTTCGCATACCCGAAACTTAATTTTTAACCTATGAGTAACGTGCTTTGAACCTATATGTAACGTCTCTCCAACGCACATTGACGTATGTAGACATATTTGATTAATGTCTTCTGGACGACCACAGAACTTACTGAACGTGTTTCTAACTTACATCTACCGTATAATGGCGTATTGGCAGTGTTTAGGGGAATTGGTATATACAAATGGGGTTCACAGGAGGAACCCGTCAGTGTTCCAGACTCCATGTTTTTTTTCTTTTTGTTTTTTTTCTTCAGCATGACAGTGATGTTGACACTTCGATTTTTAGTGCGGTTATGATTTAAATCGTTGAGCGGCAGCCTATTAATTATATTATATTATAACCGCACTAGAAATTGAAGTGTCAACATCACCGTCATACCGAAGAAGAAAAAAAAAAACCATGGAGTTTGGAACACTGACGCTAACCATTACCTTGACGTGTTTCGACTTACGAGTAACTTCCAAGTAACGTGTGTCGACGTGTCAACGATCAAGTAACGTGTCTACAACTCATGCTAGCGTATGCGGAACGTGCGAGTCATACGCTGGCATACGTCAAAAAATTTCAAGCATGGAAAATTTGTCTAACAGCTCGGCGTACTACGACGTATGCCAGCATACTACGACGTATGCCAGCGTGCTCTTAACATATACAAAACTTACCCATACGTATTCGACGTGTGCCAGCGTTTTAGACAAATTTTTCATACGTCGGCATATGCTGGCTAAATCGTCAAGGTGTGACAAGGCCTTTAAGTTGAGAATACAGGGGGTGAAGAAGATGAATCCAGAAGCAAAATAATGAGGGGGGGGGGGGGTTGGCAGGAGATAATGAGTGTGGAAAAGATCATGGTTTTAGATGGGGATTGTCTGAGATGGTGGTGAACAGCTGTCTTGAACACCTGGAGGGATGAATGAGTTTGAAGAGAATGTGGAAGTTCGTTCTACAGGCAGGAAAAAGAGGAACAAATGACTGCAGGTGAGCAGTGATTCTGGAATGGAGGTTCACCAGAAGTTGGTTGCTGGTGAACCATGTGCACCTTGCAGAAACACTTCATCTCAGGAGATTCTAATGAT
>NC_140966.1:44936441-45016441 GCF_056783735.1 Eptatretus burgeri | reverse complement strand
CAGCACAATATCTCAAAAAGTTATGGACAGATTATGACAAAACTTGGTGGATAAGTTGGGTAGGTGACAAGAACAAGTCAATTAGATTTTGCTAATGGTCAGGGTGCAGATCCAGCCTAACAGTGGAATACAAAACGTAAACTGTTCAGCCTGGCTGAGGTATGTGCTCTACAGAGTGTCATTCTAGTTTGAACAAAGCTTTCCTAGGACCAGCAGATTACTTATCATGCACTGGATTTCATAGCTCCACATCAATTGCAACCATGATTCCAAGGTCTATACTAGGCTCAAAACCAACATCAATCCCACCCCTACCTTAGTTTCCAACTTTACCTGAATGTCCAACCATACCACCATTTCTATAACCATCTCCATCTCAACTTCCACACACACCTCCACTTCCACCTCCAAGTATAGCTCCACCTCCACCTGCACGCATACCTCCACAACCATTCATACCTCCACGTCTACCTCCACCTTAATCTGTATATCTGTCTCGATACGCACATCCATCTCCATACGCACATCTGTCTCCATACACACATCCGTCTCCATACGCACATCTGTCTTCATATGCACATCTGTCTTCATATGCACATCCGTCTCCATACGCACATCCATCTCCATATACACATTCGTTTCCATACGCACATCCGTCTCCAAACGGACACCCGTCTTCATTTCCACACCTGTCTCCATCTGCACACCCGTCTCTATCTCCATCTGCACATCCGTCTCCATCTCCATCTGCACATCCATCGCCATCTCAATCTGCACGCATATCTCCATCTCCATCTGCACACCCGTCTCCATCTCCATCTGCACACCCATCTCCATATGCACATCCATCTCCATCTCAATCTGCACGCATATTTCCATCTCCATCTGCACACCCATCTCCATCTCCATCTGCATATCAATCTCCATCTCCGTCTCCATCTGCACACCCATCTCCATCTGCACATCAATCTCCATCTCCATCTCCATCTGCACACCCGTCTCCATCTCCATCTGCACACGCGTCTCCATCTCCATCTGCACACCCGTCTCCATCTCCATCTGCACACCCGTCTCCATCTCCATCTGCACACCCGTCTCCATCTCCACACCTATCTCCATCTCCATCTGCACACCCGTCTCCATCTCCATCTGCACACCCATCTCCATCTGCACATCAATCTCCATCTCCATCTGCACACTCATCTCCATCTCCATTTGCACACTGATCTCCATCTCCATATGCACACCCATCTCCATCTCCATCTGCACATCCATCTCCATCTGCACATCCATCTCCATCTCCATCTGCACATCCATCTCCATCTGCACATCCATCTCCATCTCCATCTGCACACCCGTCTGCATCTCCATCTCCATCTCCATCTGCACACCCGTCTCCATCTCCCTCTGCACGCTTATCTCCATCTCCATCTGCATGCTTATCTCCATCTCCATCTGCACATCCATCTCCATCTCCATCTGCAAACTCATCTCCATCTCCATCTGCACACTCATCTCCATCTCCATCTGCACACTCGTCTCCATCTCCATCTGCACACTCGTCTCCATCTCCATCTGCACATCCGTCTCCATCTCCATCTGCACACTTATCTCCACCTCCATCTCCATATGCACACCTGTCTCCATCTCTATCTGCACACCAGTCTCCATCTCCATCTGCACACCCATCTCCATCTCCATCTGCACACCCATCTCCATCTCCATCTGCACACCCGTCTCCATCTCCATCTCCATCTGCACATCCGTCTCCATCTCCATCTGCACACTTATCTCCATCTCCATATGCACACCTGTCTCCATCTCCATCTGCACATCAATCTCCATCTCCATCTGCACACCCGTCTCCATCTCCATCTCCATCTCCATCTGCACATTTGCCTCCATCTTCATCTGCACATCAGTCTCCATCTCCATCTGCACACTTATCTCCATCTCCATATGCACACCTGTCTCCATCTCCATCTGCCCACCCATCTCCATCTGCACATCAATCTCCATCTCTCTACTCCACCACCATAGCAGCTGTATCCATCTTGTTCACCCCATGTGTCACCCTCCCACCCCCCCCAACCCAACCTTGCTTATCATTCAGACCTACCTCCCTTGTTTCTCCCAGTTTTCATATTTTGTCCCTCAACCCTGTTGTCAGTGTGTCCTTCCCCTCACCCACATTTTTTAACTGTTCTTTTACCTCTTGATGCATTCTGCATTGTAGCTCCTCCATGAACTTCGACTCTACTTCTACCTCCATCTCTACCTCTATCTCTATCTCCACCACCAATCTATCTCGACCTCCATGTCTAACTTTTTGGTCTGAATTATTTTAAAACCTCCATGACTATCTTCATCTCTACCTTCATCCTCACCTTCATTTCCATCTCCATCTCCACCTCCAACTTTACCTGTAACATTCTCCATATTTTATCTCCATTCATGAGCAAAGCCTTTCTATTTGACTGTGAATGATATTATAGTGCATTGCAGTTTGTAAAACAGGCTTCTTGCATGATTTTCATTGCTTGTGCATATAATTTGCCTAACTCATTAAAAGTTTTCTTTTGAAACAGTGTTGTTGAGGATTGATAGTGCTGTAAACCTTTGCAAAACCAGGTCATCACAGCACAATTTCCCTTTTCAGTCGTGGTTTCTGCTAGTGACTGAGGGAGATGTTTCATTATTTTTTTTCCTCTCAACCCTTCGGTAATGACCGCATCTGACAGTAAACTCAGTGCTTACCAGACGTCCAAACGGGCATTGTGGGAGGCGTTACCCCCTGCTGATGCCACATGACAGGTGTAAATCCCACGATCTCCAGACCAGGCCTGAGAGATAACCAATGCGTTTTCACTTGTGAGTGATCGTCTGGACCCAGTAGCAAACTCCAGCCGTTTTCCATCCTTCTCCCAGCTAAACCTAAAAGATACGCAGGCCAGACAATGTATTTGCAATTGCAATAATCAAATGAGGCTCTGTTGTTAGTGAACAATCATAAACAGAATAGCCTCACCTTACAGTCACACTGGGGTCATGGATCACCCCACAAAGGAAGGTCGCAGTGGCATCTTTAATGACACTCTGATCAATGGGAGGAATTGATATCCTTGTTCTTTCTGTCAGAAATGAAAGAAGGATGAGAACTATGCTACTATATAATATTTCCATTTTCTGTATTTCTGTATTTCCATGTCATTACTTGTCCTCGATATATATATATATATATATATATATATATATATATATATATATATATATATATATATATATATATATATATATATATATATATATATAGTTATCCTTGTCATTTTGGTAAACTTTCCTCATTCTTTTGAGTCTATCAATGAGCTACAGAGCTAGTGTGACCAACATTTCCTGCCAACACGTTAGATCTTGTACCCCCTTCATCTGAACAGCTGCTGACAAAAATGTACCAAAATACACGTATACACTGGGATGTTTTGACTTCCCGTGTCTTACTTGCACAACAAGGGCTTTCCAAACTGTGATCTTTGTCAACACCTGACAACCAATGCAAACTTGGCTGAGACAGTAAACTTGTTCCCAGTAAGGAACAGGTGAAGGAGAATACGATATTATAGTGGCAATAGGTAATACATAACATAATGTAATGCATTGGACATTGATCCAGGAAATGAAAGGTGCAGGTGCTGGGAAAAAAAAAAAAACAATCAGTGAGGGAGTGGGGGAGAGTGGGTGGGGGATGGGTTCTCATGGAAGGTAATGGATGAGGCTAAATAAACTTCAATACCTAAAGTCAAATTTGCAGAAAACAGCACCAAAAATCCCATATACCATTCAACACAGAATAAATTTGGAACACGCACTTCTACATTATGAAAGACTAATTAGTCTCGCCCCGGAGGGGGTTGCAATGCCCCCGTCTGTCTGTCTCTGTGTGTGTCTGTTGACGTCTATATATTTTCGTTTATAATTTTTTTTTTCTCTGGAACCGATTGTCTGATTGAGGGAAACTTTAAACATCGGAGGGACTCTCCATGGATAATATTTTATTGACAACTTTGAAATTATAGGTCACATGATAAGGCAGCCATATTGGATTATAGGAAAAATTTGGACATCTTCATCTCCAAAAACCACTCAATGAAAAAATAAAATTGAACTTGGCCTTTGCCATAAACTCCCCATGTTATATATAGGGTAATGAAGGCCATCATCGGTGAGGTGGCCTTTCAGCCATAATTGGTTGAATCAAAATCCGTTTCGGGAAAACTTGAAAATTGAGATATCTGATCTACGACCATATGTAAGTAAATAATTAAATTTATGACGTCGTTAGTCACATGGTCTGGTGGCGAAATTTCATTTAAAACGTAAAAAAACAAAACTTCTCCAGAACAGCTTAACAGATGACATATTTGGGAGGAGGTTGCAAATGACGGTGAGAGTGACGTGGACAGCGCCGGGGACTTACTCTACCCTGATTCGGACAAGGATTTACGTGCAGTCTTTGACAATGAAAGCATTGAAGAGGATTTCATCAAGTTTAGCTGAAAAGCTTCATCAAACCCAAACGGCACTTTTCAGGGCCACAAATCCACAAGAAACATGTATGATACCGGTATGAATCCCTTTTCTTCCTTTTTATAGGAACAAAAAAAAAATCCTCTTTATAATATTGAAAAATAAGAAAGAAAAACAAAAACGTCTTGGTCTCCTCTCCTCTTTTCAACTTCTTGAAAATGAGAATGTGGCTGTTCGACAAAATTAAGCAGAGATGGGAGTAGGCATGTTGATACCACGGTCACCTTGTTCCATACAAAGTTAATGTACAAACGTATTTGGATCGAGATCAGAAAATAAAATGATCACTATATTAATTTATTTTGAGGGTGAAAAACGGGTGCGGTTCATACACGGCCGTGGTTTATACACCGGAAAATACCGTAATAAGTTTCACCTGTATGTAATCAGTGGTTTAACTGAAAAATTCAGCTCCCCCACTTATCTAAGGAGTTTTAAGGTGCAACTCACTTGGTCGACCAACAAGGCAAACATGAAGACCACAGAGCTTTCCAAAGAAGTCAGACATAAAGCGGTGGAGAAGCACCGTTCAGGAGAGGGTTATAAGAAGATTTCAAAGTCCCTTATCCCTTTGAGTACGGTGAAATCCATCATTAAGAAGTGGAAGACGTATCATACTACCGAGACTCTACCCAGATCAGGTCATCCATCCAAATTCAGCAGCTGGGCTAGCAGGAAACTGGTTCGAGATGTCACGATAAAACCACCAATGACTTTGAAAGATCTACAAGGTTATGTGTCTGAGATGGGGGTCAATGTTCACCAAACAAAAATATCCCGTTCCCTTCACAAAGCTGTCCTCCATGGACAGGTTGAATAGAAAGAAGTTATTACTGAAAATATCATCAAAAAGCTCATTGGTAGTTTGCAAAAAGCATCTTAATGATACTGCAGGATTGTGGAGAAACGTTTTTTGGTCAGGCAAGACAAAAATCAAACTTTTTGGTCTAAATTCAAAGTGTTATGTCTGGCGCAACCCTAACACTGCATATCATCCAGGCAACACCATCCCTACTGTCAAGCAAGGCGGTGGCAGCATCATGTTATAGGGGCTGCTTTTTATCACTAGAGAATGGCAAGTTTGTTGGGATAGAAGGGATAATGGATGGTCCAAAGTACAGGAGAATCCTTGATGAAAACCTCCTTGTTGTTTGTACGTTTCAGAAGCCAACTTGATGAGGAACACAAATATATTACCTTAGCTAGTCAAATGTTCAGTATCTGGTCTTGTAGCATGATTATTTACCATGATCTTCGACTACATGGCACCACAATGGAGGCAAAGTCGTTAAGCATAACAATTTCATTTGAGTGATAATTAGAAAAGCCTCATGGTGGACATTGTAGCTTGAAAATTATGAAGCAGAATATTACAAAATTTGTGGAAGAATAACAAAGTGCTATAAATCATACCCTTAACCCTTTAAACCTTGAGCTCCTTGGACTTTCAGCTCCCCCACTCTGGGATCCATGGAGAAAAATTAGGCTGCTCAAGTATATAGAGGTTTGAATAGTGGCGGGTAAAACGGCCACTTGGGTTCAAAGGGATAAACACAAAGGTCGATGAAAGAAAGTTTACATGTACAAGTGGTCTTTTGCATTTATGCAAGTTCGCGAAACGATTGTGTCATTCTAATTGGGAATCAGTTCCTTATTATAGTGAAGGAGAAGTTATGAAGCCTAAGTGGAATTGAGAAAGAAATCCAAGAATGTGGTCGCTCTCCCTTTGATTTTCAAGGCCCTTCACTTGGCAGTCTGCCAGTCAGGGCCAATTATCTGAGTTTTTCATCCTCGTTTGTATGCTGGGTCCACCGAGAACCTCATGAATGGCCTACTCCTGCAAAACATCCCCATGAGATCTTTAACATCCACCAGGGAATGCTAGCAAACTGAACACCCGGTTTAACATCACATCAAATGGACCGTGCACTTGCTGGCCTGTTCTTGCAAAACACCCCCCCGCCCCCCCCCCCCCCCCGTGGGATCTTTAACATATACCAGGCAAGCAAACAAGCAAACAGGACACCTGGCTTAACACCCCATCAAATGGACCGTGCACTTGGTGATGCATTGCCATTCCTGTAAAGCACCAGGGTGACACTTTACAGTTGGACTGAGAATAGTGCCCAGATGAGAAAGCTCAAAGGTGTGAACACTACTTTTGAGCAATCCTTCGGTATCCTTCTCAGCATCTGAAAGGTTTGATGTCGGAGTGCTTCTGTGCTTTAAAGTTAATGGTTGGTTGTTGAATTTTTTTCGTGCATTTTATATCAACCGCACGCAATTGCGGTTTTAGTGACTGATGGCCGAGCATAATATAATAGGATTTCATAAACACCTCTGGGTATCTCGATACAGTGTTGCACATGCTAGCTTTCTCTACCATGTAGAATTATTGCAAAAAAAAAGGGGGAGGACAATCTGTCCACCCGAGATGGCTTCTTTTTGACATCATTTTTTTATTATCAGGATATAGAATGTTAAACTGCATATTAGGGACAAAGTTGAAAAGGAAAGAAAGACAGCAAGAGAAAATTATCTGGCATGATTGTTTTGTTACCAGAATACTATGTATTTGCATGAAGTTCTCTTTTTTCAAACCTTTTGGCTTTGGGCAATTCTGTAAATGTAATAATTGGCTGCATTGATACTTTATTTTTCTAGACACCATGGTACGGTATTCATGAAACATGCTGGAAAAAAATGCGGAAAGGGTGTGTGTGTGTGTGTGTGTGGAGGGGGGGGGTGGTCTTTGGGCCTCCATACCACAATGGTGGATCCAAACCTGCCATGTATTGCATGTGTAGAAGTAGACAACATTTTATGGGTGTTTCACTTTCAAGACAAACAGGAAAAAAAAAACTAGAAGGGCACTCGGTAATGTGCATACCTCTGCCACGTAATGCCTACTGATCTACGAGAACATATCGGGCCCATTACATTTTTGAAATATGATGCTATACAGTACTATATCGTTTTTGACCTTATCTCTCAATGGTGAACAATCACTTAAAAAATTAAATAACTCTCGTATCCAGATCCGGATTTGGATCTTCACCAAAATTGAATAATTTCTTCCTTGTTACACACCCATCGTGTCCACCAAGTTTCGTCCGAATCCGTCTTCAACTTTTTGAGATATCATGCTATATATCGTTTTTGGCCCGATCTCTCAATGTTGAAGAATCATTAAAAAAAAAATTCTAGTAGTCGGATCCGGATCCAGATCTTCACCAAAATCGAATCAGTTCGTCCTTGTCACACACCAAACCTGTCCACAAAATTTCATCCGGATCTGTCAACAACCTTTTAAAGATATCCTACACACAGACAACCAAACAAACAGACAGAGAGGGGTGAAAACATAACCTCCTTCACCTTCGGTGGCAGAGGTAAATATTGTGAGTTTTGTTCACCTTTTTCAATATTTTGCTTTACTTCCCTCTTCACTATTGTTTTTTTGCAGATGATACAAAGGTAAACAAACAAAACAAAGAATCAAGAGAAGTGTAATCAATATATTATTGTGATGATGCTCTCGATACTCATGTCGGACAGAAGGGCCCACGAACATCTTTAAAATTAGGGGTACTGTATGATGTAATGCCAAGTCTGCAAAACACGAGGACGACAGTTTATGGTAATTTTGGATGCAATTCTGTCAGAAATCGAACCAGCATCGACTCAACAGGGTGGTCCATATGTCTTGTGACCCATAATTTTTTTCTCCCTTTTCTCATTCATTTGCACAAGTGGACGTGACAATGGTGCATAAAATTCTGGACAAGGACATTGTTAATAATATTTACAATAATTATATTTAATAAAGTATATGTATATATATATATATATATATATATATATATATATATATATATATATATGCCATTTTTATGTTGCTTACATTACATGACACACCCAACGATATACAAAAATATTAACTTTCAGAAAATTACAGTAAATTGGGGGTCACAGGACATCTGGACCACCCTGTACAGCTTTAGGAGCAAACATGCTACTTCTTCTGTAATTTCGTTTACCGAGGCTAAAATTGTCATGTATCATGAAAGAAACTGTTCCATAATTATTATTATTGTGGTTAATTAATTGATTCTAACAATTCAGTTGATTTCTCACCCCAGACAGTGAGCGTGGCAGTAGCTTGGTCTTGACCTTGTGAGTTTGCTACGATGCAGGTAAAGGTTCCAGAGTCCGACCTAAGTGCTGGGTCAATACGAAGTCCTCCCGTCTCCAGCAAGATGTAACGAGGGGTCTGCATGGATCCACTCACCAGTACCACACCATCTGCATCATGATAATAAAAACATGGCCTTCTTCATATCATGTTTTGGCAAAGTTATACTGTGGTGAAATATCTTTCCTTCAGTAATTTCCCCAGGTCCAGCCAGGCCAAGGTAGGCCAGAGCTAGTTATAACAGCCAGAAAAATAAATCAAGGCATGGACAGGCTGATGAGGGCCAATGTTAAACCGTGATGTCAATGTCAGGGCGTACACACATTTCCTAAATCTTGTGCCTTGTTTTCATTCAGTGCTCATGACAGATTTGGTAGTGCATATAAACGATGCATTGTTCTTCAAATAAAAATAGGACCGCACATCCTGAAGGTCACCTGAATCAGGAGCAACAGTCACTTAAACCCCCGCACAAACGCCCTTAGACCCTGATTTTTTTTTTTTTAATGCCGTGAACAAACTTTGGTTCATCACGGGTGATGAAGGTTGTGGTCAAGTATTTTCGGAATTGTGTGTTTAGTTTCAGAAAAGAGAGCAAATACCTATTTTGGGGGTCCAAAAACACTTCAATGAGTGCAAATTTTGATGAGGTCGATATACCTGCATTTGGCATCAGAGATGAAGCTTGTGGCCAAGTTTCATTAAAATCGCGTGTTTGGTTCAAGCGATGACGACTGAAGTGTTTATGGGTTGACTGACGACTGACTCACTCACTCACTCACTCACCGACGGAGAATACTCGATCTCATAAGCTCACCGGACTAAAGCCCAGGTGAGCTAAAAACAGCACTCTTCAAAGACATCAGAAAACGAAGCTTTGCCGATGTATCCTGAAAAGGACAACTGTGTTGTTGTTGTTTTTTTGTATATAGTCAAAGCTCATGAAAGAGCTAGAACACAGAGTGGATCAGGACACAGCATCACAAAAGGAACAGCAGGAGGAGAATGTGGAAATGTCAGCAGCAGGGCTGAGGGAGAAAAATATATGGAGACAGACAAACAAAGAATGCGGGTAGCAATGAGGGGTAGGGGAGAATGCAAGGGGTGGACAAGATGGATACAGAAGTAAAATTTTGGGCAGGGGTTGGGGAGTGGTTTAACGGGTGGAGAAAAGATCATGGTTTTAGATGGAGGATGGCTTGAGAGGTGGTGGATAGCTGTCTTGAAGACATCTTGAAGAGAACTCCATTTAGGGCCACATGTTGGCTGTGACAGGAGAGGAAGTCTGCAAGCCATGAGTGGAGATGTCCTTGGATACCATAGGAAGAGAGTTTGGTGAGCAGAGCAGGGTGCCGGACTGTATCGAAAGAACATGATATGTCTAGGGAGATTGCTCTGATTTCATGTTTGGCATTGAGGATCTACATCCATTACTGGGAGAGCAGAAGCAGCATATCCAGGATCGAGTGACCTGGCCTGAACCCAAATTGATGATCTGCGATAAGGTCATTGCAGAAAAGGAATAGTTAACGGGCTCCATTTTTGCAACTTTTTATGTAATGTGGTGATGTTGGCTGACTTCCAAGCAGATGGAAAATGACCTCGGGAAAAATGATAAAGTGAAGAGCGCAGAGAGAGAGGAAGTGCAAGAGCAGCAGAGCAGGTTTTAAGACTCGTGAGCTGATGCCAATCGGTTCAGTTGCTGAATCAGTCGAGAGTTGAGAGAAACTTCCACACCTTCTCAGGCGCAAAAGAAACAGAGTGCAGGAGCAGTTGGGTATGACTAGGATGGGTCGGTACAGAGAGACAGTTTGGAGACAAGATTTTGAAGCAAACACAGAATTGAGGAAATTGGCCTTCTCATCAGCGAGGTCGGCCTCAGCTGATATTTGTGCATGTGGGCTTGATTCGGTCCACAGTGTGGTGGAGAGGATCAGAGGATCATGCTGCTGCTGCTGCTGCTGCTATTTGTGCTTGTGGGCTTAATTCAGCCCATGTTACGGTGGAGAGGATCAGCGGGTCATGCTGCTGCTGCTGCTGCTGCTATTTGTGCTTGGGGGCTGGATTCGGTCTACAGTGTGGTGGAGAAGATCAGCAGGTCATGCTGCTGCTGCTGCTGCTATTTGTGCTTGTGAGCTTTATTCGGCCTGTGGTGCGGTGGAGCGGATCAGTGGGTCGTGCTGCAGCCGCTATTTGTGCTTGTGGGCTTGTTTTGGCTCACAGTGCGGTGGAGAGGATCAATGGGTCATGCTGTTGCTGGCATTCGTGCTCATGGGCTTGATTCGGCTTGCAGTGTAGATCAAACGGAGTGACTTTTGAACTGTGATTTTGGGAGTTTTGTGAGAGAATTGATTGACTTTTGTGAAAAGTATTTACTTGTTGAAAGTTGAATAAGCACAGATTAAATGTGTCAATGAGAGCAGGAAGAGGGAGATGTAAGGAAGGGGAGGGGTGGGGGAGGAAGAGGAAAGGGAGTGAGTGGAGGGAGGAAGAGAAGAGAAGAGGGAGTGAATGGGGTGGGGGTATGGATGAGTGCCTCGTGGGTAGGGGTGAGGAGTCAACTGTTGAGGGAGAGCCAAGAGGTGGGCAGCGGAGGAGGTGGGGAGTGAGTGTAGAGAGAGAGAGAGGTGTGTGTGTGTGTGTGTGTGTGTGTGTGTGTGTGTGTGTGTGTGTGTGTGTGTGTGTGTGTGTGTGTGTGTGTGTGTGCACACAGGATTATGATAACAGGCTAGGGCAGTGGGTCCAGCAGGTCAGCCCAGGCAGCACTCCTGATTGATGACCAGAGTGTCCCAAACTGATCAAGATGGTATGAGCTCTGACAAGTGGGCTGTGGTTCAGAAGCGAGGTTTGGCTAGGTTGCTTGAATGTGGGATCAATGTGGGGGAGAGGAGTTTTGGTGGTGGAGATGATGCAGAGAAGGAGGATGGAATTATTGTGTGCGCAGGAAACCAAATGGAAAGGAGACAAGGCGAGGAGGTTCGTAAGAGGATACAAGCTGTTGCACGTGGGTGGGGATGGAAGGAGTAATGCTGTGGGAATAATAGCATTGGAAGAGATCAGCAAGCAGGTGGTCAGACTGGAAAGATGGGAGAGACTGAGAGTTATTCCATGGGTGGTGATGCAGAGGAAAATGATGTGTTACATTCGTAAATGGGCCATAAACGGGAAGGACTGGGGCAGAGAAGCAAGAATTCAGGGACACACGAAAGAAGATCATGGGAATGGTTGAGCTGGACGTGATGCTGTGCATTTCAAGAGATGTTAACGCACATGTGAGAGTAGTGGAGCTGTGTGAAGAGGAACGTTTTGGGGAATTTTGTTTGGGAATGGGGAATACAGAAGGTCAATAGCTGATGGAGCTGTTGGTGAGGAATGGGATGGCCATGGCTGGTTTATTCTTTAAAAAGTGGGAAAGCCACAAGATCACCTATAGGAGTGGACATCAAAGAACAGAACTGGATTTGGTGGTGGTAAGGAAGCAATAGTTGTGGAGGGTTAAGGGTTGTAGGGCAGTGGTGGGAGAGCATGTTAGTACCGAGCACAAGCCTGTGGTGTTTGTGGTATGGATGGACAAAAGGATGGAGGTTAAGAACAGGGGTCGGAAAATTATTAAGTGAGGGACATGTAGGGGGAACATCAGCGTTGAGGACAAGGAGAGGTTGAGGGCTGTTAGGTATAAGCAACTTAGCGATGAAGCAGAAGGTTTGGAGGAGTGGAATAAGTATGAAGAGGTGTTTAGGGGAATTGCAGTAGTTTTGTGTGGAAGGATGTCAGGAAAGGGTGCGTTGTCAAGGGACAGAAACTAGATATGGTGGAGTAAGGAGGTAGTGAAGGCAGTTGGTGAAAAGAAGGAGGTTTTGAAGAGGATAGAGAAGATCAAGGACAGACAGAGGCAGCCGGATGCAGGGTTGCTATACCACTATGGGTAGAAGAAGAAATCAGCAAGAAGAGTTGTGGATAAGGCGAGGAATAATACGGAAGAGGAGGTGTATAACAAGTTGGAAGAGGATGGTGGGAGTCAGACGATATATAAATTGGCTCATGACAGGGATGAGGATGGCAAGGACATGAAGGGATGGTGGCGTGGTGACTGATGGTGGCGGGAGGGTATTTCAAAGAGCTGTCGAACCAGGAAGGAAGCAACGGTGAGCTGGAGCTACAGTGTTATGTGGAGGGGAAAATGGAGTTGGTGGACATCATAGAGGAGGAAGAGTGGACGGCATTGAAGAGGATGAATAAGAGAAGAGCACCAGGCATTAATGAGTTGTAGACAGAGTTGATAATTGCAATGGAAGGAGTCGAAGTCAGTAAGATGAAAAGGCTGTTGAACATATGTATGAGGAGTGGAGGAAGGGTTAATTGTGCCGATATGGAAGAAGGAAAACTTTCAAGATTTGGGGAAGTACAAGGGCATTACGTTCTTATGTCATGTAATGAAGGTGCTGGAGAGGATTCTGGATGGGATGATAAGGAAGAGGGTGGATATGGAGATCGGAGAATAGCAGCAGGCAGTTAGAAAGGGCACAGGGGTGATGGATGGGATGGTCATGCTGAGAAAGCTGGTAGAGAAGAGATTGGAGATGCAAGGTAAGATGCCATTGGGATTTGTGGAGCTGGAGAAGGCCGACGATAATGTCCTGAGAAAATGGTTATGGCGACACTGAGATGAATGGGAATGTCGGAAGCAGAAGTTAGGTTTGTGGAAGGGATGTGGAATGGAACGAAGCGAAGAGTTTTTGTCGGTCCTCAGATGTCTGAGGAGTTCAGCGTGAACATCAGTTTAAGGCAAGAAGCTCTCTCAGCCCACTCATGTTTATCATGGTGATGGAGCTGAGAAACAGGAAGGTGAGTTTGAGGGGTAGTATGGGGGAAGATATTGTGTGCGGACGATATGGCTGTTGTGGTGGAGAGTGGGCAGGAGATGTAGGAATTACTGGGGGTGTGGGAGGAGGTATTTCGGAAGCATCGGCTGAGATGAGTATGGAGAAGACTGAGGTGATGTGGGTTTGGCAGCAGAGAAAATAAATGAATATCAGGTTAGAGGGGAAGGAGATCAGCAGGGAAATAGGTTTGAGTATCTAGAACCAGTGGCCAGGGATGGTAAGTCTGAGGAAAAGGTGCAGAGGAGGATTTAGGTGGGTGCCAAAGCATGGATGAGTGTGGAAGGAGTAATGGCAGACAAAGATATCAAGAAAATTGAAAGGGAAGGTTCTGATGTTATGTGTAACACCAGCCTACCTTTATGGACCGGAGATAGTGGCACTGAAAGAGACAACAACAGAAACTGCAGGTTTGTGAAAACAACTGGGTCAGGAGGATTATGGGAGCAAAGATGGTGGAAAGGAGGAGGATGGTTGAACTGAGGGAGGAGATTGGTGTGCAGATGAGTTTAACGGGGAGATTGGTGAAATGCCGGCTGCGATGGGTAGGAAACTTGGTGCAGATGGGGGAAGAGGGAATGGCAAAGAAAGTGGATAGGTTGAGGGAGCAAGGTCGGAGGAAAAAGGTAGACCGCAGTTGAAATGGAAGGATTGTGAGGAGTGATATCTGTAAGGGAGGGTTTTTTTGGAGTGGAGAGAGTTGGCTGAGGACAGCCAAGGGTGGAGGAGTATCGTGGTCAAGGCAGGGCAGAAGCATGGTGCCATCCCCATCGGACCTCAACCCTTATTAAAGGGTAGAGGAGAAGAAGAAGAAGCACATTTGTGAGGTCATGCGACTCCTTCTTTCTTCACTTGCCTATCATTGTGACGTCTTAATTAAAAGTTTTTTTCACATCTGATACAAAATTTGATGACCGGAGCCCACCATCTCAATTATATAGGTATCCGTGTTGAAATCTGAAAATGTTGGGCTTTATATAAAGCACGATATTTTACTGCCATGTTTGCTTCCGTGCGAGGTATTGGGGGGGGGGGGGGAAGTCGCTGTGTGCTGATGTCATATGCAATGACGTTTTTTGTTATACTGTATATGTTGCATGGAAGCAAACATGGGATATCATTTTGCTTGTTGCAGTTATTGCAATGCCTCGCAAATTCTGGTGAGCAAAAACTGAGTTATAAGCAATACGTCACTGTGTCCATCAGACAGAAAGTAACTGCATTTGAGGTCCCAAGATGTGGTGTGGCCTGGTTAATGGGAAGTGCTTGTGACATTGGGACAGAGGCTGAGCAGTGCTTGTGATGCTGGAGGAGGGGGGGGGGGCGAAGGCGTGGTCCGTAAAATGCACAGCGATTGTGGCACATACTCGAACTGACCTTGAGATACATAAGATATTTCAGTAACTGATAATACAAGTAATCATGTATACTGCAAGAGGTTTTGAGCCAGATGTTGTGGAGGATAATGCATTGTTTTAGCACCATGTGCAGCCAATACCTGAGCGTGCTTATGTATTGGCTGCACTTCCCAAGAAACGTTGAAGGAGATCTGACAAGTATTGCCTTTGCATTGTCAGCACTCATTCGTTTCTAATGAAATATTGGTTCCAACAAACCATGGCCTGATACATTACAGAAAACTGCATTTCCCCAAGAATAGAAGAACGAAAAAGTATCGGCTGTTAAAATAAACTGAAAATGACAAAACACACATTGCAGTCGGATTAGACCACTCAGTCTTTAACGAACAGCTAAAGCTCAGGCCTTATCAAAGTATTACACCATAATTATTTTGCTTCATATTTCACACTGCTCATTTCCAGGGTACCGAACTTATTTCCAAGTGCTCTCGGACTCACCTCTCTCCCATGCCACACTCGGCCTCGGTGCTCCATGGGCTTCACAAGGCAACTCGACAATGGTCCTTGCAATAACCACTGCATCTGCTGGGCCTCGCATAATGCTTGCTGCAACACCTATAAGTAGAAATAAAAACAGGCACACACAAATATAATGCCGATATTGATGGAAAACATGGCATTATTGGAAAATTTCGTTAGGATGGCCTGTTTAGTTTTTCTATCTGAGCACTTAAGCAGTTTAGTGGCTGAGCGGGCAAATCCCTGTTACTTTGTCCCTGCCGGTGTGAGTTTGATTTTCATGGCTGCTCATGCAGCTGAGCAAGCAATGATAAACCATGCAGCGTTTTCCTTGCCTTTAAATTGCTTAGGTGGAATTGACATTATGGCAGAGTTCAGGACATGACATGGGGATGGGATTTAAACCCTTAATCTTGCTGCAACCCTGTGTTGAAATCCCATATATGCTGCATTTGTTCGTCTTTTACTTCCTTATATCATTGTCCTAAATGTAATACATGTATAAATTACTCTGACAGCCCTCATTAGACAGGATGATATAATTAATCCACACACTGTCTCTATGCTTCTTTGGAAACTCTGTAATAGCAGGTTAAGCAGACATTTGTTCCAATCATCAGCTTGAAAAGGCAGTGCATTACATTCCCCAGGATGTTAGAAGGTCTCCAGGGATATTGATCCATTCTGTTATAAATATTTGATACAATTGGTGTAAGTGTGAGGAGGATTGTGATTAGAGGTACAGTATATTATATATGTAGATAATGGCATTTTCAACTCCCTCTTCCAGTCCATTATTCTTGCCTTCCCTCTTATCCTAACCTACCTTCCACTTGTTCTTTTCATCTCCCAATTAGGCCTAACCCCAGACCTTACCCTTTCCTCCTCATCATTCTTCATTCTCTTCATTTTCTTTCAAACCTCTATTACTACCTATATAAAATGGTTCTCACAAACTCACAATGTATTCTGTTTGCAATCTCTCAGATAAGTACTTGCATATACGATGACCAAGGGCAAGGCACTCAAAAATAATGATTCAGAGGCTGCGGCTCTGCCCACGTATGACTCCTGAAACTGTCAGTAACACTTTATATCAGTCACACAATTTTGGTGCTGTAAAAATGTAAAAGTTATTAACCATCCATGGTGGCCGAATGGTTCGAGCATCCGTTTTGAGTCTGGGAATATAGGGTTCAAACTCTGGCTGAGACATAACAAAGACTTTAAAAATGGAATGTGCTGATTCCTTGCTTGACGCTCAGCATTTAACAAGTGAGAAATGATCACACTGTAGTCACAACCTGCAACACACACACACACACACACACACACACACACACACACACACACACACACACACACACACACACACACACACACACACACACACACACACACACACACACACACACAGAAAAAAAAAAACCTGGGCAGTGTAGTCAGCAGATGCCTACAATCCTAATGTGTTTGGTCCACAAGAAATCCAAGATGGTGGCCGTATCATTTAATTTGGGTGCCACGGTGGGTGGATAGTCCGGCAGATATGTGAAATATTCTGGTAGTTTTGTGCCTTTGATGATACAAGCCTGAAATTTTGTACACAGTTATAGCATACCCTTCGGAAACATTTTGGATATAGGGACATTCCAGATTACCCCTAGGGTCAAAATGGTGGCCATTTTACAAAATGGCTGCCACGAATAACAAATTCTGCCTACAAGGTCAGCAAAGTCATATGTGCTTGGTGCAAAACACAATGTAGTGAGTATAATATGATTATTATCAACTAGTATGCACATGCTTCATTATCTACTTCATATTTGACTAGAAAATGCATCTACGGTGGTCTATGAGGGACACAGATAACAGTTCACCATCGCAACAATGCATGGCTGGAACAAGAGCTCTGCAATATGATCATGCATGTGAATGTTACCTGAATATTGTTTCTGGAAATATAAATAGATCAAAAATCAAATTTAGTGAAAGGAACTTAGACTCCAAGAATATTTCCATTATTAATTACATACTGGTAGCTGGCAATGTCGCGATTGAATGCATAAATTTGCGAAATCGATATTGATGTACTCACTGTATTAATTTTCATGATTGCATAATAGAAATGTTCCAACTACAATGGTGTGTTCATATTGATTTGGGTTTAACATGGTCCTGTCCAGCGCAAAGAAATAATGTATGGTGGCCTATTGGGGACATCGAGTGACAATCACCCAAGATCTCCATTGTGTATATATGCATCTCCTCTGGGCTGGGGTTCGTATTTGAAAACATTTTAACTCTGCTATTCTGTTTTCAGGTGATAACTCCACTGTAGTGTACCCAAAGACTAATCCCCTGCTTGGTGGTGGTTCTTCCCAATTTTACAGTGACTGATTGGTGGTGGTTCAAGACAATGGCCAAGCATTTCAAACTATTAGACCCCCAGCAGCGAGGGCCAAGTACATCTGTTACATCAATGAACCAGACAGACTGGAACCTATGTGTGCTGTATCAGATGGACACCACTGAGCCTCTTCATTGTCCAGCTGACTCCAAGCGAAGCACAGGAGGGTCTGGATACCAGACTCTGGCAGACAACCTCCTCAGGTTCAGTGAGATCAACTGCTTGCCAAAATCTCTTGACATGTCCCGCTTGGATGATGGTGAGGGTATTGAGTCCACCTTCCAGCACCACAGGGCTAAGTGGCATGATTCGTGCAGACTACAATAAAACAAAACTCAATTGATTCGGGCAGAGAAGAGGAAAACAACCAGTGGGGATACTGAAGGCGTGACACGAAAGTATACCCGTCAGAGTGTGGACCGCACAGAGTCACTGCTCGAAACGTGTTTCTCTTGTGACAAGCCAGCAGGTAACGAGTCTTTGCGCAAAGCTTCTACCTTTGACCTGGACAGACAAGTCAGGAAATGTGCTCTGAAACCAGAAGACAAGCCACTTATGCTAAACTGAGTGCTGGAGATATGATGGCGCAAGATGCCCTGTACCATGTGAAGTGTCTGGTTTCCCTCTATAACAAAGCAAGGGACACAAAGAGAACCTTGGATGACCAGGATGATATCAATCATGGCATAGCTCTCGGAGAACTGGTGTCCTACATCGATGATGCCCGCATGGACGCTCTTGTGGCACCAGTGTTCAAGCTGGCAGACCTAACAAGTCTGTACAACAACCGGCTGAAACAGCTTGGAACAGTCTTGACTGGACGTGTTCACTCGACCAAACTCAAGCACCGGATAATGACATATTTTCCGGACATGGAGGAGCACAAGCCTGGCTGAGATGTTCTGCTAGCTTTCAACGAGGACATCGGATCAGCCCTTCACAAGGCCTGTGAACACGATGCTGATAGTGATGGTGTTCATCTTGCTAGAGCCGCGAACATAGTCCGAAGAGACATGTTGAAGATGAAGACAGCCTTTAGTGGTTCATTTGACGCCCTCTGCCAAGAATATTCCGTGCCAAATTCTCTCGTGGCACTAGTTGCTATGATCCTGAATGGTCCCACGATCCAAGAGCAGTCAAGCCACTCATCTGTATCAACACCCACTCTTACAATCTCACAGCTCCTCATGTTCAACAGCTACGCACGCCGCCGACAGAGTACGAGTAATGAGTCTACCAAGCACGGCCACAATCGGGAGACCCCCGTGCCTGTTACCGGGGTGTTACCCAGTACCTGGGAATGCTGATGCACACAAAGACTCGCAAATGAGACCTGGTTGACACTCTGTTCCACTTGGGTCTCTCTGTCTCCTATGATAGGGTGCTGAGCATCTCCACGGACTTGGGGAACAGTATCTGCCACTTCTTCCAGCAGGAGGGTGCAGTTTTCCCACCTGAACTGAAGAGTGGTCTGTTCACGACTGGCGCAGTGGATAACATCGACCACAATCCCAGCTCAACTAGTGCTCAAGACTCATTCCACGGCACTGGCATCTCGCTGTTCCAGCACCCGAATAGTGAAGTGCGTGGAGTTCAACGGCTGCGGGTAGTAGTCTCAGATGATGTTACTACAACAGCAACCACTGCACACCTGCCAGAGTCATACACCACTGTACCTCCTGTGGTTCTCGGTAAACGTGAACCACCGATGCCCAAGTTGGCTGGTCCCAACAGAAGTGACTGCCAACTCATCCCTCAAGCAATGCAGGTGGAATACAGGTACGCCACAGAAAATATATCATCTGAAAGTTGTACATATTCTGTATTCATATATGTGCCTCAATTTCTTGTTAACTGTGTGTGGTGCTGAGGTCCTGTCTCTTGTTAATTGTGTTGATGAGTTCTTGTCATTTTGACAGGTGGCTAGAGCAGATGGCAGTTAGTGTAGCATCAGACACACCACTACAGGGAGACGAGACTGTGTCATGGGCTGCATATCATGCCAGCAAGCAGTCCATTCCAGAGGAACCAGAGTGTAGCGTGATCCTCACCTCATTGCTGCCTCTCTTCTACGACCAGGCCAAGTCCGTGGCTATGATTCGTCACTCCATGGACGTCATCAAGACAGCAGTTGAGATTCTGAACCCTGGTCAGATCCCAGTCCTCACAGTCGATCAGCCACTGTACGCACTCGCCAAACAGATCCAGTGGAGATGGCCAGAAACACATGGAGAAGATCACTTCGTCATCCTATTTGGTGGACTCCACATTGAGATGGCTGCACTGAAAACTCTGGGTGATCTTCTGGATAGCAGTGGGTGGACAGGAGCTCTGGTGCAGGCAGGAGTTGCTACAACTGGTAGTGCTGATTCCTTCCTGAAGGCTGCCCATGTTACACGCACTCGGCGAGCTCACCAGGTCACAGCCAGTAGCCTCTATCTTCTCCTACATAAAGCCTTCAGCCAAGGAGCAGATGAGGGACAGGATCTAGAAGACTGGTGTGCTGAACGTGTGCAAGCCAGTCCGCAGTTCCACTTCTGGTGGATCATTCTACAGTTGGAACTCACTGTCCTAATCGACGTCAGATCGGTCCGTGAAGGGAACTTCCTGCTATACATTGATGCCCTGAGCAAGATTGTCTCCTGGTTCTTTGCCTTGGGTCATACCAACTACGTCAGGTGGATACCAGTTCACCTGCGTGACATGGTGACACTGGCGACCAAACATGCAAGTGTATACACGCAGTTTCTTGCCGGCAACTTCACAGTAAAGAAGACCACTCATGCGTTTTCTGCAATGGCCATCGACCAAGCCCACGAGCAGATTAACGCATTAGTTAAGGGTGACAGAGGAGCTGTAGGCCTGACAGAGAATCCCGCTGCATTACGCCGCTGGATGGTGTCTGGTCCAGAGATGGCCAGAGTGATCGCTGAGTTCCAGGTCACATCAGAGACCAAGAAGGCTGTTCGCAAACACCACGAGCAGACCAAGCACACACAGGTAGCCTTTGCTAGAGATGTGCGTTCACTCACTCAAGTCATGGGGGAGATGGGCAACCCATTTTGTGATGACAGCAAGGATCTCCTGGTGCTAGACAGCAGAGACCTGACAGACCCAGCAGTTATCAATACTGTACGCCAGATCGAGAAGCTGGGACAAGAACCGCATGACTCCTATGTCCATGAGAGACTTATCAACCAGACAAAGCCCATCACCGACCCAATCAAGAGAAACAACCTCCCTCTCTTCAGCCGACCTCCAGTCAGAGAGAAGTCAAGAGCACAGCTGCAGGTTTCATCTCTGAAGAATGACTGCTCCCTGTTCTCCAGGTTGTTCATTGCGTCCCAGATACGTGATGGAGATCTTGATGAGTTCTTCGCACATGAGAACCAAGCATGTCCCCCTGCACTGTCACACATGGGCAAGATGAGACTTGGAACAAAGTCTGATCTGGTTGGTTGCTTAGAAGATCTGGTCCCTCCACAGGAGAATGCTGCTGCTGCTGCTAGTCCAGCAGTTGAAGTCATCATCTTTGATGGTGCAGTGATCATCAGTATGCTGCCACCTGGCACAGCAAAGACCTTCAACGAGTATGCATCAGAAGTATTCTTGCCATACATCACATCTCAGCTGCAGCATACGAGCAGGATGGATATTGTCTGGGATGAATACCTCATAGACAGTTTGAAGGCAGACACTAGGAAGAAGCGAGGCAAAGGCATCAGGAGATGAGTCGAGCCATCAAGTTCCATTCCTGGAAACTGGCAGACCTTTCTTCGCACAGATGAGAACAAGATGGGGTTGTTTGACTTCCTAGCCACCAGAGTAGCAACAACAGACACAGACAAACAAGTCATCAGCACCCACCACAAAGATGTGGTTTGTACGCAGGCCCGAGATGTTGCTGGTCTTGCCCCTTGTAGCAATGAAAAGGCTGACACAAGAATGCTACTCCATGCTGAAGACGCTGTGAGGCAGGGATACAGCAAAGTGTCGATCCGTACAGTAGACACTGATGTCGTGGTCCTTGTGGTGACAGCAGCTGGATGTCTGGACATTGATGAGCTCTGGGTTGCTTTTGGCACAGGAAAGAACTTCAGGTTCTTGGCAGCTCACGAGATGTCTGTGGCACTGGGACCTAACAAATGTCGAGGTTTGCCATTCTTCCATGCCCTCACTGGATGCGACACCGTTTCAAGCTTCGGAGGCAGGGGGAAGAAAAAAGTATGGGAAACCTGGAAAGCCTGTGATGAGGTCACTGATGTCACTGCAGCATTCTGTGCCTTGGCTGCCACGCCAACTCCTTCAGCCGTAGATGACCACATGGATGCACTGGAGCGTTTTGTTGTTGTGCTCTATGATCGCACCAGTAGCCAGAAACATGTCAATGAGTGTCGCAAGCATCTGTTCACCCAGAATGGCAGATCAATAGATGCTCTCCCACCAACTCGTGAAGCCCTGAAACAGCACATCAAGAGAGCTACCTACCAAGCCGGCTACTGTTGGGGCCAGATGATGGTGTCCACACCAGAGCTCCCATCGCCCAGTGACTGGGGGTGGGTTCACACCGATAATGGCTGGGACATATACTGGACAACCCTCCCAGAGGCAACTGAGGCATGTCGGCAACTACTAAGGTGTGGCTGCAAAAAGGGATGCAGAGGACAGTGCAAGTGTGTCAAGGCTGCACTCCAGTGCACAGCTCTATGTCACTGTGGTGGGGAGTGTACAAGAGAGTAGAACTGGGACAAGAGAGATCACAGATGATAATTATGTAACATGTACACATGTATCCATGCATCATAGTAGACTCTGTTACCTGGATCTAGAGGTTCCACTGTATAATTTTGACTCTGTAAGTTGATGTTAGGATCAAACAGAAGCACTTCCTCTGAGTTCAAGAGTGTTAAATGAACAACAGTCATTCCATGGTGCTTGATAACCGTTTTTTGAAGAGTTTGTTGTAGAAAACCGTCCAAAAGTGCAAAAATGCACCAAAAAATGACCAAATAAATGGTTTATTCACGCTTTATCACCTTTATTTGCTATTTCTTATTTGCTAGAATCTATATTAAGTTAAATAAAACCACTGGTATGCTTCTTAAATATAGTTGTATCCACATGTATCCTCCTTGTACAACCCAAAATCGGCTATTTTGTAAAATGGCCGCCATTTTGGCACTGGGAAGAATCTGGAATGTCCCTATATTCAAAAATCTTTGTAAGATACTGCCCTGGCAGTGTGCCAAATTTCATGCTTGTATCACTAAAGGCACATTTTTTTCACATATCTGCCGGACTAGGAGTCAAGCGACCGATGTGGGTGTGGTCCAGCAGCTGCCTGACCAATGAGTGCACATTTCAGAAATCGACCAACAACGACAACAACCTGAAGAGGAAGAAGAAGTTCTTGCAGACCTGCCACGCGTCGCAGGTGAAAAGGATATTGTATCGACAAAACAACCCCTATTATATAATTTGGTAATTATAATAGCACAGGCTGTGACGGGCCTAATGGCCTCCTGTATCGAAGTTCCTTGAAAGAGAACTCACATTATCATCATCTTGAATTTATTTTTCACCATCAGTTGGGCATGATTTGTAACAGTAGGTCATTAAACCATTGTGGCCTATTAAAGTACTCAAGGAACCTATATGGTATACCAGGGAAGCATGGAGTGCGCAATAACACTGCATGTGCCATCACCGGTGATTGGAACCATTCAGGACTTGAGTGATTTGCGGTGCTTTTCATAAATGATAGGAAAAATAACAAATATGAAGTGAATCTCCAGTCATAAAGTCAAATAACAATTCTTCAAACTCTTAACCAGTCTCTAATATTGATCTCATAACGATCAATGTCATTGTACTTTTTCTTGACATCAATTTCATTGTTGGGGTTTTTTTCACCTGTTCAGGTGTTCTGTTTCTTTCATATTTGATGGAGATTGTAGTTTGGTACTCCAAGAACTTTCACTCACTTTTTTCTTAAATTTCATTTAGAAATCACACAGATAAAAATGGCGTAATTTTTGATACCACCCACTCCTCCCCCCTCCCTCTTCAATATTTCCATTAGGTGCTGCTGCCCTAACTTCTCTTTACTCTTCCTCAGAAATCCCCTCCAACCTTTCGTCATCTTCTCCATTTGAAATATATTCCACTTCTTGTTTTTTTTCCACCCTCCACCCACGCCACCTCCCCCCCCCCCAACACATTCCTGCACATAACTAAGATGGAGCACATAATCGTTTTGTCCCTATAATATGCACTTCGCCCTTTTGTTTGTCACTTAAGTTTGTGTCTCCAACCCAGTCTCCTTCTGTTATCAACATCTGGGGGAAGTGCTGTATCTGGAGCCCCTGGGCCTCACGATCAGCCATAAACTGTCTTGTGCAGACCAAATCTCTAAGCTGGCCAGGGAGGGTGGGTTATGTCTTGGTATTCTCCACAGTGCCAAGTCCATTATGAGCTGTACACAGCTCGTTATGGTGTACAAGGCCTTCATCCAAAGTGCTGTGGAGTATGGCTTCCAACTCTTAGCTGGTGGAGCTGTTTCCCATCTTTCTCCCCTGGTGGCAGTTGAATGAAAGGCTCTTAGAGTTATTGGCAGCTCGGCAGGAACTCTGAATACCAGGGTCTGCTACTTGCTCACCACAGGCATCTTAGTGGCTAATATCTCTTCTCTTGTAGTCTTGCTATTCTATTCTCTCTACCCACTCTCACACCCCGCATGCTACATAAATCTGTCCAGAAACCCACACCTAATTACAGCTCCACAGTCCAAGAATGATGCTCCTCTAAACTCTTTCACCCGACATTTCTCTGGTCTGTAGAACCGACACACCATGTATGTTGTCTCTTTCTCTTTCCTAAAGTCCTTTAAGACTGATGCTCATTTCCACTTAATAGTTTCTCACATACCCAATACAAGGCTCATTTCCTCTAAGTGGCCTGGCACAACCCTTCTCATACTGCAGTAATGCATTGGTATGTTTTCTCTGACTTCCCTTCTGCCCCTCTGTCAACCTCTCATCCTCTTGTCATTTAGCTGCAGCCTCTCAATCATAATTGTATCCTTTTGACGGAGCTTGTAGCCTCTCAATCAAGAGACGTGGTGTCAATTAGCTGCAGCTTTTTCCTTTCCACGAAATCTTAAACAGCCTTGGTGGCGTAAGGTTTAGTGTCCACTCTGAGTCTGGTAGGTCGGTGGTTTGAATCCTGGCTGAGTCATACCAAATACTTAAAAAAAAATGGTACATGCTGCTTCCTTGCTCAGCATTAAAAAGGATAGAGTATGGCGAAACAACCATAAGTTGGTAATAATAGCACATACTTTGATGGGCCTAATGGTGTCCTCCTTCATTAAAGTTCCTTGCAAGGGAACTCATATTATTATGATACTGGTGTGGTTCGGCTCGCTACGCTCGCCTCTCCACACATTATTGCAGACATTGATGTCACAAATTTGCCGTGTTGGCATGATTTACATCAATCTTAATACAAACATTTCTTCTCTACAAATGTATTTGTAATATTGGTCATTTTATATTTATTTTAAATTTCATTTGTGATATAAGAAGGTCCAAGTGGTCTAAGTGGTCAAGGGTCTTAGCTGTCTCATCTGTCTGAAGGGTGTAAGGGGTGAAAATGGTGTTAAGGTTGAAGGGGTCTCAAGGGTCTTTGGGATCTTCTGGGTCTTTGGAATCTTCTGGGTCTTGGGGGTCTTTGGGGTCTTGAGAGTCTTGGGTTATTTAGGGGTCTTGGGGTCTTAGGGGTCTTTGGGATCTTTTGGGTCTTCAGAGTCTTGGGTTCTTTGGTGGTCTTGGGGGTCTTCTGGGTCTTCGGAGGTCTTTGGGATATTCTGGGTCTTTTGGGTCTTCTTTGTCAGGTCAGGTTCGATCTATGACCTGCTACAGGTACCATGTAAACCTGTACTAACCTGTTCCATGGTCGGGTTGTCGGCGACTAAACCGTCTCCCCCACCAGGTTTTCTGGTGAGGAGGGTGTTTGGATATGGACACCCAGCAGGATTAAAAACAAAACCTGTCAAAGGGCGGAGGAGCTCCTTGTGAGCCAACGGCCATCCATATCTAGTGCCCAACTGTGTCTGTGGACGTCCTCCTGCAGTTGGGTTACTTCTTATTAGGAGGTTGGTGGCAGGATTTGCACTCCAGCCACCGTAAAACGCTTCATTCCGCAAAACGCAAAAACGCAAAAAAATCTGAAAACCCACTCCGTGGGAGTACCTCCTGTGCAGCTTCCCTTCGCAGGGCAGCTCACCGGATGATGGGATTGGGGCAAAGCCTTCGGGACCCCCAATCTTTGATAGGAGGAAACCACGCGGGTAACATCCCTGGGTCAGATTGCGGGAGAGTGTGTCGGAGTGGTGCTGGTGTCGTCCACCAGACGGCGGTCTCCTTGGGTTAACCTGAGGCGGTCCCTTCGGGTGGGTGCCTGGAATGTCCTATCCCTAAGAGAGGATGATCACCTGTCTCTGTTATCATCTGAGCTCAAGCGTTTGGACATCGGGATTGCAGCTCTCTCTGAGGTTCGGAGACCGGATTGCGGCGAGATAATGGTGGGTGGTTACACCTACTATTGGTCTGGTCGCTCTGATAGTTACCATACCCAAGGAGTTGCTGTAGCTGTGTCCAATAAGCTGACCCCAATGATAATTGAGGTAACACCGGTCAACGAGCGTATTATGAGATTAAGGATTCGTCACTCCTTAGGTGTCATTTCCCTGGTCTCTATTTATGCTCCGACTGAGGCGAGTGATCTCACCGTGAAGGACACATTCTACGCCACACTCGAGTCTGTGGTTGATCAGTGCCCCAGGCCGAGATACACTTCTAGTCTTGGGGGATTTCAATGCATCGACTGGAACTGATAGGGATGGTTATGAGGTGTGTGTTGGTCCCCATGGGTCAGGAACTATGAACCAGAATAGCACTAAGTTCCTTGACTTTGCAAGAAGTCATGGACTTAGGAGTGGCTGGTTCATGGTTTCAGCGCCACGCAAGCTCATCGCTGGACTTGGTATTCCAACGCTGGCGGTGTGGCAAAAGGAGATTGACCATGTCCTCATTGACGGTCGTTGGAGGATGATCCAGAACTGCAGGGTCTACCGGAGTGCTCAGTTCCTCAATACTGACCACAGGCTTGTTGTAGCAACTCTAAAGCTGCACCTTAAATCCTGGAGAATGGTACCATCCCAGCCTAGGCTGGATGTTGCCAAGCTCAGGGATGAGAGAGTAGCTGAGGAGTTTGCGAACAGGCTGAGTGGACACTTGGGGGGTCTGGGTGCTTGGGGGGTCCTGAAGAGTTGTGGAGCACCTTCAAGACCACCGTCCTTGATGTTGCCGGTGGATGCCTTGGAGTTCACCGCAGGGCAAAGAAGAATTTTGTCTCTCAACGGACACTGGATACCATTGACCAGAGTCGCAGGGCCAGGCTGAATGGCAGAGCTGAGGCTGTTCAGGGAGCTGAGGCGTAAAACTGTACGTGCACTGAGGGTGGACAAGGAGGCCTATGTGCGAGGAATCTGTGAGGGGTAGAGCATCACCTGTGGACAGGTGATTCTCGTCCCGCTTACAGGGGTCGCGCATTACGTTCATCCAAGCCCATCCCTCGGAGCACTGCAGTTCGAGCAGAGAGTGGTAGGCTCTTGACAGAGGAGTCTGAAGTGAAGGCCCGCTGGGCCGGTTACTGGCGGTTGTACCAGGCTGATCCCCCAGCTGTCGAGTTGGACGTCAAGGGTGTTACAATCCTGTTGCTGACCCTCGAATCAACTGTGGTCCACCATCGCTTGTGGAAACACGGGCTGCGGTGAACCAGTTGAAGCAGGGCAAAGCTCCAGGGATCTGTGGCATCCATGCTGAACTTCTCCAAGGCTGGTGGAAATGCTGCACTCGCGTCGTTGCATGCAGTTTTGTGCTCTGCCTGGAACACAGGCATCATCCCAACTGACTGGAAGAGGGGCCTTGTTGTCCCTCTCTGGAAAGGGAAGGGTGATCGCCAAGACTGCAACAACTACCGAGGGGTGACGCTGCTCTCAGTGCCGGGCAAGGTCTTTGCTCGGATAATTCTTGATAGGGTTCGCCACCATCTGCTTGAGCACCAGCGTCCAGAGCAGTCAGGCTTTACACCAAAGAGGTCAACGATTGACCGTATCCTTGCTCTTCGTGTCCTCACTGAACGCAGACGAGAGTTTCGGCAGGGGCTGCTTGCAGCCTATGTTGATCTCTGTAAAGCGTTCGATTCAGTGAATCGGGATGTCCTCTGGAGGATTCTTGGTCTTCGTGGGGTGCCACCGAAACTGATCGATCTGATGTCTGAACTCTACTCTGGTACTGAGAGTGTGCTGTGAAGTGTGGTGGTACCGCCTCTGACTTATTTCCAGTTGTTACTGGAGTTCGTCAGGGATGTGTACTTGCCCCCACACTTTTCAACACTTGTATGGACTGGATTTTGGGAGGATGTCGGAGAGATCAGAGTTGCGGTGCATCGTTTGGCAATGTCAAGATCTCGGACCTTGATTTTGCAGATGATGCAGTCATCTTTGCGGAGACTTTAGACATCCTCTTGGGGGCCCCTCGAGGTGCTGAATGAGGAGTCGGAGCCGTTGGGATTACGGATTTCTTGGGTCAAAACAAAGATCCAGGCTTTCGGTGACATCTTGGATGCTGCTGTCCTGTCTGTGTCTGTTTGTGGTGAGGATGTTGAGGTCGTGGATAGATTCACTTACCTTGGCAGTGATATTCATGTCTCCGCAGGTTGTGAGCCGGAGGTCAATAGGACGTCTGGGTCGGGCCTGGGGAGTCATGGATTCACTGGATCATGGGGTGTGGCGCTGCCGGTACCTGTGCGGGAGGACGAAAGTCCGAGTCTTCAGGTCCTTGGTACTTCCAGTCTTGCTCTATGGGTGCGAGACTTGGACTTTGACCAAGGATCTGAGACGGAGACTTAATTCCTTTGGTACCAGGTCTCTTCGGAGAATCCTTGGCTATCGCTGGTCGGATTTTGTGTCCAACGAGCGGTTGCTGAGAGAGACTCGGATGAGATTTGTTACCTGCATAGTCCGTGAGCGTCAGCTGCGGCTGTATGGACATGTGGCTCGTTTTCCTGACGCTGATCCTGCTCACCAGATTCTCTCAGCGAGGGAGTCTCATGAGTGGAGGAGGCCAGTGGGCCGACCACGTGCCTCATGGTTGCAGCAGGTTGACCATCATCTCAAGGAGATGGGGATGGGCCTGGCATCTGCCTGGGGGATGGCCAGACGGAGGCCCCTGGAGTACCGGCGGAAAGTGGACGCAGCGACGCGCTGTTCTGGCACATGCTCCCATACCTGACCTGACCCTTGGGTCTTCAGAGTCTTGGGTTTTTGGGAGTCTTGGGATCTTCAGGGTCTTGGGGGTCTTAGGGGCCTTCAGTGTCTTAATGGTCTTGGTGGTCTTTGGAGTCTTTTGCATTTTAAGAGTTCTCAGGGTCTTAGAGGGTCTAAGGGGTCTCAGCAGTCTAAATGGTCGAAAGGTACATTCCTATAGTATGTAAATAATAGACATATAGTCACATGGACGGACGGATGGAGGGAAGGACGTAGGGAGGGGTGGAGAGCTGGAGGGAAGGAAGGATGGACAGACGCACGGCGAGAGCGAGCTCTGTTTATATATAGATGATATAACTGAGTATCTTCCATGAGCCTCAACTTCCCATGGGGAAAAATGTTTCTGGTTATTACTCTCCTGCCATTACCCTGACAATTCATGTATTGCAGAGGTTAACAATATGACTAAACTTACGATTATAAAAGTCAATTGATAGTTATACACAATCATGCCTCATTGTATATTGTTTCTAAATCTTTTCCTTTTCCCAATTTTAGCAGATTATGTTGCAATTCGGTGTTCCGACAGATTTATATGAAGCAGTCCTGCAAAAATAACAACTCGCATCACGTGATCAATAACTTGCACACAATTCTAGTTCAGGATGCTTATCATCATCGTGAACCATGTATACTCTTATACCAAGTGTCGGTTCTGCTGAAGCAGTTTCTTTGGCTGGGGTTACAATCCCGAATGGGTCGCCACTCCAACACAGGAAGTCAAGGCAGGAATTTGGAATTTACTCAGGGTGCCGGCAATAGCTTGCTTACTCTCCACGACAGACACCGTGGGATCTTTAACGTCCAACTAATGCCGGCAGACAGGATGCCCAGTTTAACTTCCATCCATAGGCCTAGCAACACATATAAAGCTCTGTTTTTTGTAAAGTAAACCGATTGCATTTTTGAGCTATTCTCATCGGTCAGACAAGCAAACTAATGGAATCATCTTACTATTCTTGGACTGAATATATTATGTTCCCAAAACATAATTCATACAATACTCCAAGAGGGGCCATATAAAGCTTCTTAACAATCTTTCTAATAATCATAAGACTGAATAACAATATCTTTCTGCAAATACAGCATAAATTTTATCGACTTTATTTGTTGCTGTTTTTCGCTAACTGATGTTAAATGACATCCACAATTACGACAAAATCCCTATCTTTATATTGCATATAATCAGGCATTAAAATAGTATTTATCTGCCAGATATTAATTTCAAAGCCAAAAAACATTCAAAAACGTTAGGAAAAAAATAACCCTCATGTTATTATCCATGCTCCATCGAGTGGAACATTTTGCATCTTCCTCCGTTACTGCAAGTCAATTGCATTACTTCCCCGCTTTATGGACTGTTCTCCAATTCCATTTGTCATGCTGCAGATACCTGTTATTTATCTTATTAATAAATAAGTAAATAATTCCAAATATCAAGTCACTAACTTCACAAATTTGGGGGCCATTCTACAGCAGCTAAACAATATGAGGCCTTAACATTTGAATTTAAATCCCTCAACTGAATATAGTTTAAATATATAGTTTGTGGCTGTCTCTCATTAATATTCCTTTCAATCTTTCAATAGTTTTATAGAATCATTTATGCTCTTAATGACATGAAAGTAAACCATTTTTGAGCAGATCAGTTTATGCACTATGCCTATAAGACATGATAGATTCCAAAAGGAAACCCACTGGTCACGGATAGGTGCGTGTAGGACTGAGTCATTCCGGCCATATTCTGTGCCCAACACTGGAAAATTCCTGTGTCCCCAGGCTCCAACGCTCTGATCCGTAACCCTCCATTCGGTGTAAGGGAAACTCGTGGGTCTCTTTGAATCAACAAACGATCTCCATCTTTAAACCACGTGAACTTAGGTGGTGGAACACCTGGCAATCACAGAAGAGGGGAAAGAAGTGTGAAAAGTTTATTAGAGAGTTTGCAGCAGCATTGTTTGGATTTCATTAAAGGTTGTGCATTTCAAATCAAACAATACTAATAATTTAAATGACAATAATTGCAATTGTTTTTTGATACATTCATCCATTTTGTCATTGAAGGACAACACAATGTCCTCAAGAGATCACAGGCTAAATATAATGTCACACACATCGATCCTGGGAAATGTTGAACCCTTCCAACTAACTTTCTTGATAAGTCAAAATTGTCCTTGTTGTTATTTTCATTATTAAACATTTACATTTCAACAATAAAATCATGAGTTTGAGTCAAATGTTCAAGTCAATGAGTAGGAAATTAAACTTTCAATTCACATTTTTGTTGGAAAACATGTGTACAAAGTGAAGTTAAAACCTTTTATCCACAACCAATAAGTAATACTGCAGTGCCAGTGAAACTAAGTTTCACATGGACTTCAGTCCTTTTTTATGGAGTTTCCAACCTGTATTACATGTTCGTCCAAGTGGTGTGTGATTTTACTGATACCATTAGAAGATGAGGCATGTTTTTGGTTCTGAAACATTTTTCACCACATTTCGTAATAATAAATAAATAAAAACCGCTTTTGATTCCTTGCGTACCATTTTTCCTTGTCTCCAACTATCCATGTATGTTGTAGCAAACACTAAAGTTCCCCCTAAATACAATATAATCGTCAACAACGACAACAAAATATTATACTGTGAAGCAAGGCAGTTTTTATAGTACACGATGGGGCTACGGGCATAAATTGAGCAGATTTTAGGATTGGAATGTACAGTACGAAATAGGAACAGTTCTACGAAAGAGGAAAAAACTTGAATGGATATTCTAGCAAGTTTATATATTTATCTTGAAGGAGTGAAAATGTTACAAATCTTGTAAAATCAGAAAAAAACATTCTACCAGAACCAGGAGTAGAACTCGTGCATTTCTCAGCTTAGCATTCAAAACAGAGAATGGTACAATTTAAAGACCAAATTAATTATTCCAATGAAAAAACACAAAATGCCAGGTCTGACTTGTATGTAAAAATTCTCACACATGGACAAACAAGGCATATGGACAAGCACACAAATGGAGATAATAGTGTTGCTTTGGGGTTCATAAAGTTGAAGTATTCCACAATGCAATGCTATCTGTTAAGGCTCAAGCCATGATCTTGCATAGTGAAATAATCACATACTAAAATACACTTTTTGATGTCTGTCTGTCTGACCACGATACATTTGGTCGTTACTTATCCAATCTCAACCAAACCTGATTGTAGCATTAAGGGTCACACGACAGAGGTTTTAGCGACTTCAATTGACCCCTCCCCAAGGGGGCTGTCTGTCTTAGACAAAATCTGTGTTGATATGTATAGATAGCTTACCATGGCGTTTTTCCAAGGATGCCAAAATAAATAACAACAATAATGATAACAGCACAATATTAATGTTATTACAAAACAATATTAATGGCCTACCAATAATATCCCCCCTCTGCAAGGGTTTTTTTCCTCCTTGACCAAATACCATGTTAAGGTGTATAAATGGCTTACCATGGTATTTTGAGGGGCACGCCGATCGGAAGTAAAAATGTTATAAACTACAAACACATGATGACCTTTTTAAACAGCTACTACTGTTGTTAATAACCACAATAATAATACAAGTGGTGCCAGGCACAACAAATCCCACCCATTTATCACAAATATGCATTTTTCACTATAGGAATGGGTAGGATTATAAGTGACAAATAGAATGAGGTTCACTATAAGCTTAGTTTGAAGTAAATCAGATCATTTTTGACGAAGTTATGAGCGAAAAACGATTTTGATCTCTTCGTGACCTTGACCTTGACCTTTGATCCAATTGGACAAAAAAGTTAATGGGGTCGTCCAAGGTTCATTGCCCACCTGTGGATTAAATTTGATAGTGTTTGCTAAAGCTGTTTTGCCGTAAAGTTGCTAACAGACAGACAGAAGAACAAACAAACAGACAAACAAATTGGACGATTACAATATCCCACTCCCTCCCTCCAGGGGCAGGATAATAAATAGTAATAGAAGTAATAATTGCAATAACAAGAAGGATAATAACATGTAATATCATGTTATTACCCTTACCGCTCCTTTAAGGAGTGGGTGTACTAGTAAGTACAAAGTCAAAACCTCATGGAAGAATAGGCTCTGATCATTCCACATCTGAAACACACAAAGATTGATGCCCTGTAGATTGTTCCTGTGAATGATATCCAGTAATGCTCTGTTCTGAAATTCGAGCACTCCACAGTGTGGCACTCATTTCTGACTGCTACTCTTTGGACCTCAGGACAGGTGTAATCACAAGGAGTCACTGGATAGTTGCAGAGTAACAGCAGAGAATGCAGAATGCTCAGGAGATCTCGGAGGTGATGAGCGTCAAGTTCAGCTTTACCACTATTGAGCCCTATCTACAATGTCATCTTGAGCTGACAAAATGATAGTCTTTCTGGTGCCTAAAAAACTGCCTTGACTTTCGTGAATTTAAGTTCACCAGTCAAAGTCCTGAGCACAATAATTGCACAAATTTGTGTCTCTGATTCAGTCTGTAGTTTTCAAATGGCTCCTGGCAAGTTATTTGGATTATATACCACAGCCATTTCTGCTCATCCAAAAACAGAGGTGAATCATGGGCCACAAGGCCAACAATGTCAAACAGACATGGTGGACACCCCGCGAATACATGCAAGTGCACTCAACAACCACAATATGACATTTATGCCACATGCCTACCCTCTGTCACAAAACAGTACTTAACTCCACAGCTCATAACAATATGCATATTCACATCTCACATTTTAGCCACATTTTATGCCAACTGTTTTACAATGCATATAATAACTGCCTACTGGCACTGGCATTGAATTTCTGCACTTTGTTTCATTATCCTCCATATTCCATTCTTGCTCACATTTAATCATACTGCAAATTACAGGCAATCCCTGCTGTTTTCGCACATCAACGGAAAAATCAGGTACCGCCATTGTGACAATGTTTCTTTCTTTCTGTTTTCCTAACTCCCACACCAAAAGTGTGTTCGAGTTACTTCAAAATTTTATCCCCACCCCTTCAGGTTATAACTCATTAATTTAGGTGAAAATTACACAAAGGAAACATAGTTGTTATTGAAATTTTGAAAATATTTAATTATCAGTGGTAGACAATAAAAAAAAGACACAACAATCCATTTTTTTTCCACATTTTAGCCCCCTGTTTTTACAGCCATATCTACATGAAAGATACAACTTGACTTATTTTTTCCATTCACATCTAAACAAGTAGTTGAAATAAAGCAGAAATTGAAGGTTTTAATTGTTTAAGTCGTGTTAAAATATTCATTTTTTAAAATCACCTGTAATGTTGTTTTTTAAGAGACATACTATGACATGAATTGGGTAGCATGTTACATTACAAAGTACAATAACACGATTTTGCAATAAAAAGCAGGATGGACTTGTCTATTTGTTTGAACAAGATGCTTTTTGTAAATACAGCTTTTATAACACAAGTGATTGTGAAACAATTGTCGTAATGGTACAGAAGACTGCCTTTAAGTTGAATCATAGCCGAAAACTGCCTTTAACTTCCTTTACTCTAACTTATTTTAACTGCGTTTAACTTTAAACTTCACCAGACTGCCTGATGCTGGAGACTGATTTTAACTAGACTTAGTGGTGTAATGGTTACAGCATCAACTCCACGTCTAGGAGGTTGGCAGTTCAAGCCCTGGTTGAATGATACCAAAGATTTTAAAAATAGTATGTGCTGCTTCCTTGCTTGATGTTCAGCATTTTAAAGGATAAGAGCATGGACAAACCCCCGAGGTTGGCATCCATGGGGATGTGGAAATTCTTTCTTCAGAAATGCCTGGCTGAGCGCTGTGAGAAAAGTGGTGCCATTGTTGTCGCGTGGCTGGTATCCACAGTGCCCCGGGAAGTGACGGCACTTCTCACAAGCTCAGCGGCTGTGCTTGTCTCATCTAACAGTCATGTGTTGTGTCTCATGTATGTGTATGTCTCTCCATTTGTATTAGATGTGTGTGTGCGGCAGATCTCCTACAAGCCTTTTATCCTGTAGAAATAAACAAATAAATAATTAACCCCTCCCCCCCCCCCCCCCCCGATAAGACTAATTTTTATAAGCCCCAAAAAAAACATTCCAACGAATAGCATTTAGCTCTGTCCGGTTGGCTGAATAGCATTACCTTTATTCATTTGGTTAAAATATTCAGTTGTACTTAGTTGTGAATGCCTGGTGTTGGCTTAATGGTTCGGGTGGTGGGCTTTGGATCCTAAGGTCCTGAGTTCAAATCCTGCTCAGCTGTTTAATTAATACCAGGTGGGGTTGACTGCCTGTCATCCTTCCGAGGTCGGCAAAACGAGTGCCAGCATGCTGGTCTCCTGTGTCGGAGTGACGACCCGTCCAGGATTGTGCCCAATCGCCATGGAGACTGCTTAAGCAGCACCAACGCTCTGTACAGAATTTGGTCCCAATGTACTCTCCTCCTCTTTGTTGTGTGTGAAATGCAGTCCCTGCTGACATGATCATTATACTCGTTTTGTTATGAACACTTCCAGCCGTGCTGAATGCAGGTTTGTCTGTTTTGTGTACGGCTTCGTTTTGCTACGCTCATGCTTTGATAATGAGTTTTAAGGGGAAGCAAAAGTCAAGTGTAAGGTTTCGACATTAGAGCAGAAGCTTTCAACTGTTGCTTGTGTTAAAGCTGATAATATTATCAACAGCATGGTTTGCAACACCAAAAGGATGTGGGCCAGCTTTTGTGAATGGAAGAAGCAAGAATGCAAGCTGCGCAAAGGATACAAATGTGAAAGGGCAGCATAAACACAATTAACTTGGCAGATGCATGCAGATAGTGGAGGCTTTGCTCTTTTGGTTTCCTCCAGAAGTTAAACTGACAAAAACATGTAATTGTACTTGAAATGTGGTGTTTTCCCATTGTTTGTTGTACTTTCCTGAATGTGGTATTGTTTTGGGCCGGGTATCAGTGGCGAGCGCGACCGCTAGATGGAGCAGTATAGTCGGCTCCACCAAACACCCGGAATTCAGATCGTTACCCTCGGATAACTCCGAAGGAACGGGTCCCTTACAGGACCGTGAATAGTCAATAAATCAACCACGTGGGCATAGGGTTATTTGCCAAACTTCAAAATATCTACAGGCCCACGTGGCGAGCTACCGAGGGATTCACACCCTCGACGGGGCCAAACGGGATGAGTCATTACCGTGCTCGGCCCGTGCGTAACCCGAGCAGATGGTTACCGAGGTCGCGTCGGTCCAAATGCACAATTACAGCAGCAACGGCCTTTTTAATCACCCAACACGCACCGTGCTAAACCAATGAAGGAAAGGACAAAGACGAGCTGAAACATTCAACAATAGGGGTATTTATTTACAATAGGTGTGGAAGGAACACATAAAGGGCAGAGTTAAACAGACTATAAAGGATGCAAATAATGTACAGCAAAAGCACTTAACCAGTTGCTACTTAAAGATGGGCCCACAGGCACACACACGCACACACAAATACCCAAAAGGAAATGGACTTTCCCGCCTCATGCGATTTGGCCGAGACGAGCGAACCAGGATGAGACCAGCCGCATCGAGATGAGCCAGACCAGCGTCAAGATGTGACCAGACCAGCCTTGAGATGAGACGAGATCAGCGCCAGCGAGATGAGATCAGACCAGCGTCGAGATGCGACCTGACCAGCCTTCAGATGAGACGAGATCAGCACCAGCGAGATGAGACGAGACGAGATCAGCGCCAGCGAGATGAGACGAGATCAGCGCCAGCGAGATGAGACGAGATCAGCGCAGACGGGGCGCAATCCTCCTCCTCTTTCCGCTTGTCCCGCCAACCACCACACTTCTTTTTCAGGAGGGAGGGGCTTCTTCTCCCAACCACTCGCCTCCCAATTGGTCGGACCCATCGTGTGATTCCCTGGCCATCCTCCATTGGACAGGCCCGCGGTAGGCAGGGCAACTCCCACCCCTCTGAGCGGAGTCCCGAGCGGAGGCGTTTGTGGCTCCACCCACCTCTTCACCTCTGGCCACGTACCTAATGGCAATGGTGCCGAGTCGGAAACGGGGCGGGTGAGATGCCCGCTCCTTGCCGATTGGCTTAGAGGGACGCCATGCCTATGTTAGGCTTCGCCCATGTGCATGCTCACCAGCAAGCACGCGAAGAATGCCGCGAGCGTTATGGCATCAGGATGGAGCGAAGGTGTTGTTGTTGTGATACGGGGTGTAAAAATGTAAAAGAAAACCCTAACTATCAAAATAACTTTGCAGCACATGTATGTAATTCCCATTAGACACTGGTAGGGGGCTCTAACTAGAAGCACTCACTTACCGATATAACTGTTCTATAAGGACCCTGACTGTTGTGTGCAGTAAGCTTCCAAATTCGTAACAGTATAAACAGCTTTGAGCATATACTGTACCTTCCTGTATTTAGCATGCCAATCCCCCCAAAAAGAACTATGTAATAATATTAATGATAAGCTTCATCATAATTGCAGCAGAGTTTACATATACAAAGTAACAGTAGTTGTATTATTATTATTATTATTAATAATAGTAGTTATCCTGGAACGGCCTCCGTGTCCCCATTATTTGAAGAAAGAATGCTCCAGGCAGCTTACCAACACTGAGTGGTTTGAATCACTTTTCACTTTATTCAAAAACACTCCAATTGCGATGGTAAAAACCATGCTTTTGACACAAAACCACCATTCCGCCAGACAGGAAAGAGCAAAAAACCTCACACCACTCCCAGTGGAGATGATGCAATACATGGGCAGAGCATAAATAAGCATGAGGCAAAACATGAATGTAACATATATATTCAAACTTGGTTACATCACAGTCATAGTAGTAGCCGCAGTAGTAGTAGTAGCAGTGCTTTTGTTAGAAAGATAAGGACTGCCATACAACCCTAACTTGTCAAATGCAATAATTCAAGAAAGTCAGAAATTCAGGGGTCAAAAGTAGCATTTGCAAGAAAAAGCCCTACCAAGACAGAGATAGGCATGGAGGCAACAGCAACACAATTCACGTTCTGTTAAGTAAAAGCAATGAACCTTGAAGAGAAATACAGCAAAGTGCATCATTTAGGTTATAAAAACTTGCAAACCTATTAATATTCCTGAAATATTGTGCTGCCTTTTATGCCAAACTGATAAATGAAGTGAGTGAAGCTTTCTGCAATGCAGAACTATCCTGCAGACCGAAGAAACTGATGTTAACCTTCTTGATTGAGAACTCGCAAATTTTTCGGAGGCCAGAATGAAATTCATGAGAGGAAGTTGTGACCTCATTCATTTCTGGACTAATGTCCAAAAATGTAATGACTGAGAAATGAAATACAGGATATACTGTAAATCCAAAATCATACTAAGACCTACCCTGCCAATTTAATAGACCTACTCTGCCAATTAAATTGGCAGGGTATGCCCTAATACATAACATTGGTTGGATGCACCTTTATAATGCACCATGGATAATCCCAACCACCCTAAACTTATATCCTCTATACATATATCTCGATAAGAAGTGGTATTCCACTTATCCTATCCCAGGCAGAGGTGGCTCTGTGTTGGTATACTCTACCGGTCAAAAGTTTTAGAACACCCCCATTTTTCAGTTTTTACTGAAATTTAGTTCAAGTCCAGTGAATAACCGGAAATGGTACAAAGCTAAGTGGTAAACTGCCAAATGTTAAAAAAAAAGTTTATGTCACCAAAAACTGAAAATAATGTAAATTTCAGAGTTGTTAAAAAGACCCTTTTCAGGGAAAAAGTAATGGGTTATCAACTGCAGCTGTTCTGCAGCAATGGAAGTAAATTAAGCCTTGAAAGTTGAGGCAAACAATTCCTACAGGTGTCCAAACTTTTGTTGATTAGTTACAAACCCTCTGTCTGTGTAATGGCAGTGTTGGAACAGACTGTGTTGCTACACCCTCTGAAGCATTATTTGGACAATATTGCACTGCGGGAAGTAGTATATTGCTATCATAATGGTGAGAAAAAGACAATTAACAAAGGAAGACAGACAGACCATTGTAACCCTTAAATAGTGGGGGTAGATAACAGCAATTTTTGAGAGGAATCGTGCAAATGATGACACAAGCATCAAATTTGGCACATTTATTCTCCAGGGGATTCTAATCAAATCTGCCTGATTGGCCATTTGAAAATCCAAATTTTGAAAAAAAAAAAAAAAACTTCAAAAAAGTCAAGATCACGAATCAATGTTGGATGCTGGCTGAGATTGGTGAATGTTTCAGAAACATCATCAAAGATGTTCCAAGTCTGCCATGCAGTTTTCTTCCCTTTACCGTGGAAGGCAGACACGACGTCACATCCAGTGAACGCATGGAAGTATGGGATCCCTCTAGCTTTCTTAGGCCCTATTGCAGAAACTACCTCATGGACTGGAATCCATCGCACCTTGGCTCCTTGGCCAAAGGCAATCCACATGTTCTCAAGACCTAGTTCCTGTAAGGAAGGCAGTACAGATATTGCTATGACTAGTACGTCCGTGTCATTGGCCTTAATGATAATGGACTTGCTACCATCCGTCGTTGCATCCCTGGCGTGTACAAATATTTGAGTGTCAGCTTTTTCATGACAACATGGAGACAAAGCATCCAGTGACTTCCTTGTGTTGCTAATGGCATCTTCTCCTTTTGTGACAATGACTGTGCTTGTCGTCTGTGCTTCACACATCTTTTCCGCAAGGAAGTGAAACAGCTCATATCAGTCTTGTTGCTGTGATCTCGAAAAAAGCTTCTCCAGTTACTTGGGGTCTTACTGGTTCCTGTCACTCTTCTTCTGATTCCTTGCCCCCTTTTCGACCTTGCTTCGGACTTCAGGCTTGACTTCTTGTACACAAACACAACGTCCACCCTCTCATACCTGGCACCATAGGATTCCACCTTTGGGATGATGTCTTCTTTAGCATAGTCATCAAATATCTTTGAAGTGTGTGGAGGTAGGGCATTGATAAGTGCTGAGCCATCAATGTTGAATGCATCTCCCCTTGGTTCTCTGTCTGGGATGTTCACTTGCACTTCAAGTATTTCAGCCAGCTGTGACTTCAAATTTTTTGAAGTTTTTTTTTTTTTTTAATTTTTCAAAATTTGGATTTTTCAAATGGCCAATCGGGCAGATTTGATCAGAAAGCCCTGCAGAACAGAAATGTCAAATTTGATACTTGTATCATAATTTGCACGATTTTTCTACTATCTACTACACCATAAAGGTGTAGGTCTTTCCTTTAGAGAAATTGCAAAGAAGCCAAGGTGTCAGTGAGTACAGTTTCCTACACCATCAAAAGGCACTTGGAATTGGAGGAAACTCTGACAGGAAGAGGTCTGGCAGACCCAAAGCCACAACAAAATCAGAAGACAAGTTTCTGAGAGTCAACAGCTTACGTGATGGGCGGTTCACAGGACAGCAGCTTCAAGCACAGCTTAACACTGGTCGAAGTAAGGAAGTCTCAGTTTCAACTGTGAATAGAAGACTTCTAGCTGCAGGTTTGACAGGTCGAGTGGTGGTAAGAAAGCCATTGTTAAGATGGCGAAATAAGAAAAAGAGGCTTGCCTGGGCCATGAAGCACCGCCAGTGGACTACTGAAAACTGGAAGGTCTTATGGACCGATGAATTAAAATTTGAAATCTTCGGTTCATCATGGAGGGTTTTTTGTACGTCGTCGAGTAGGCAAAAGGATGGTTCCTCAGTGTGTGACACCAACTGTCAACCATGGAGGAGGAAACGCGATGATCTGGGGCTCTTTTGCTGGATCCAGAGTCAGCGACTTGCACAGAGTAACTGGTACCCTGAAACAAAAGGGTGACCACAGCATTTTCCAGCATCATGCAATACCCTCTGGTCTATGCCTAGTTGGTCAGTGGTTCATCCTACAGCAAGATAACGACCAAAAGCATACCTCCAGGCTATGTCAGAACTACCTTAGAAGAAAAGAACAAGTTGGTAGGCTTCAAATTATGGAATGACCAGCACAGTCTCCAGACTTAAACCCCATTGAGCTGGACAGAAGGGTGAAAGCAAAGCAACCTACATGTGCAACACATCTGTGGGAACTTCTGCAACAGTGTTGGGAAGAACTTTCCGAATACTATTTGATTTCCATTGGAGAAAGAATGCCACAAGGATGTTCGGCTATTATATCTGCGAAAGGTGGCTACTTTGATGAGTCAATAATTTAGGTTAAATTTTGTTCAACAAAACGATTCCATGATTTCTTTTTTATCTGAAATTGCTTATTTGATGTATGCTTTAATTTCAGAGTACATTGAAGCATTAAACTGCTTAAATTTCAGTAAAAACTGGAAAAATGGGGGTGTTCTAAAACTTTTGATCGGTGGAGTACACTTTGGGGTTTTTCCTCCCTTTAGTGCAGTGTTGTTTGGGGGACCAAACCCAGCTCGTTCGCGAACGACCACAACCCAAGGTTTGTGCTTCACGAGTCTGAATGATCATACCGGTCGGCTACCAATCAAATGGATCTTTGTCAGTTGGGCCTGTGACTTCTGAGTGCAGTTACAGTTACCACATCAACAGCGTAACATTTTTGAAATTTGTATTTTAAATAAACAGATACAAAGTCAAATTAAGTTCTCCATTACACACAATGTCCAGCAATGAATCCCCTGCATTGAGTTGTTTCTGACCAGTGTCCTTGTCCAACTGGCTCAACTCATGCATGTTCACCTCATCTGCCGGGGCTGTCGAACGATCAATTCCGGTCGTATCGTTCTCACTCTATGTCTGTGCAGCATCTGTTGGGGCTGTCCAATGATCGACTCACATCATGTTGTTCTCTTTTGTGCACTGGCCCATTCAAGATGATTGAAGAGCTCAAAAGAATTATTTCCCGATACACAATCTTAATGAGTTTTAATCAACCTGATTATAATTGGCTCCACACGTTAACAACCACTCTGGACATTAACACCTTGTTCACTTATCCCGGTTCAATCGAACATGAGGATGATCGACACATATGACACACATCTATCTCTCTCTGTCTGTCTGTCTGTCTGTCTGTCTGTCTGTCTCTCTCCCGTCTCTCTCTCTCGCTTGGCATGCACGTGCAAACGCAAGGGGCTGTTGCTCAGTCTCTGGCGGTACGTGTGGAGCCTGTGTTGCTTTCTCTCTTCTTATCATCTTCTCCTCTCTCTAATGTATTTTTTGGGGGTGTTCCTTGTGTATAAACTGTTATCAATGCTTTATCGATTACTTGAAAATTGAATTGGTTTCTTCTCTTCTTTTTTCCACTCTTGTATATAATCCTTTGCTTTGTTGTATTGAATTTTTACCCTTTATACTCTCTCCCCTCTCTCCTCCTCTCGCTTTCTCTCCTCTCGCTCTCTCTCTCCTCTCGCTCTCTCTCTCTCCTCTCGCTCTCTCTCTCCTCTCGCTCTCTCTCTCCTCTCGCTCTCTCTCTCCTCTCGCTCTCTCTCTCTCCTCTCGCTCTCTCTCTCTCTCTCCTCTCGCTCTCTCTCTCTCTCGTCTCTCTCTCTCGTCTCTCCCTCTCGTCTCTCCCTCTCTCTCTCCCTCTCTCTCTCCCTCTCTCCCTCTCCTTCCCTCTTAACACATATATAGTGACACAATGACCCCGTACCTTCCAGCAAATGCGATTCTCATCTATACTGGAAGTTTCATCCTCGAACAATCGATCATTTTCACGAATCCCACCAGGCAGTTTGCAGTACAATATTGTCATCCACAGTCAAAATTATCTCATTATGTCAAGTGGTTTATAATACAATTCACAGATTCATGCCCAACAAACTTATAACAATGCTTATCTACAAATACCACAACCAATGCTTACTAGCCATAACGATTAGCTTTTAACTGACACTCTGTTTGTATGACATGTGGCACTGTCCTAATGCAGTAAATATGTTCCATACTGTAAGTGCCCTGTGTAATAGTGGTAAGAGGGTTTCTTGTAAGGCATTTTGCAGTATGGAACAAATTTTCTGTGCGAAGACAGTGCCACATGCCAGCCATACAAACAGAGCCACATCTGCCTGGAAGGGACAAAGTGGAATGCCACTTCTTGCTTCGGCACCACGGAGTGCTGATATGACTGCCATTGAACAAGCCAGGCAAAATTGATTGGGTGTTGCAGAAAAGCTGACCTCTGTCAAGTAGTATGCAAGATCTGCAACAAAATATACTCCACATTTTGCAAATTGTGGATCAGGCTGTCATACAGAATATCATTGATTTAATAGTCTATATGACAGTCTGATTTGGATGTTAAAGTAAAGGAAGTTAAAGGCAGTCTGGTTCAAGGCAGTTTTCAGGAGTTGTTCGGCTTTAAGACAGTCTCCTGTATCACTGCTACTCACATTCAACCCATCGTTTAGCTGACAGAATTTGAACAACAAAAAGTACGTATAGTGGGGGCCAGTAAGCTCAAACATGGAAGGAACTGTGCATTTCATGACTAAAGCATGCAATTTTCAGCACTGTTAGGAGATACCATAAGGTTTGTTTTCAGAAGTGGAGGCACTGCAGATCTCATCCCTGGGGGCCGTGACAGGTCAATGAACTCGACAAGATTTTCATGATTTTTATACCATTTAGTGGTAATTACAACGCAATACACAATCCTTTTCAGATGACAACTCATCAGAGGCTCTCCAGAGGTGAAGTTTGACAATAATATTGGCAACACAGACAATGATATTGGTTCAGCGACCTCAAAAGATGTTTATCCACGATTTTTACATGTGCAACATTATTCCAGTTCTTGGACCCAATTTTCATGACATGATGGCTCTCACTGACAAAGACCCAGCTATCCTGGCTGAATTCAAGGCAAGAAACTTTGTTGTCCACAAGACCGAAAGGAAATTCGCTGGCCCTCGACGAGTGTCATGAAAAAAATGATACAACCATCAAGCGGTCAGGTGGGGCAGTTGGGCTGACAGGAAAACCTGGTGCACTCAGGCGGTGGATGGTGGCAGGCCCAGATATTTCCAGACCAAACACAGAATATGAAGAACAAGTACATGGATTGCTGAAGAGCACAGACAGTCTGCACCATGAGCAGCAACCAGGAGTCCAGACAGACTTCAAGAAATAAGTCAAGGCACTTACAGTTGTGGTTGATGACTTGGGAAATCCATTCCTGGAACAGAGTGAAGACCTCCTTGTGATGGATACCAAGGATATCCTGGATACATCTGTTGCTGAATCGGTGAGAAAGGTGGAACACAATGGACAGGAGCAGTATGAAAAGTTTGTGAAGGAGAGGCTGGAGCAGTGTGCAATACCAATCACAGCAACCATACCAAAGAATAAGCTGTCATTGTTCAGATGCACCCATAAAAGTACCTTCAAAGGATAAGGTTCGACTGGCAGCTCTGAAGATTGACTGCAATCTCTTCTCTCAGTTGTATGTCTCCTGCCAGACACGTGATGGAGATCTGGACCAATTCTTCTCGCATGAAAACCAGGCAGCTCCACCAGCTTTGTCAGTAGGTGGCAAACTGCAGCTTGGGACAAAGACAAGTCAACTGCACTGTATAGAACTGGATGAGACAGCGCCCTCAACCAGGCCATTTGTGGATGCGACAATTTTTGATGATGTAGCTGTCTTTGAGATGATGAATCCTGGCATGGCGAAGACCTTCCAAGAGTATGCAGACACAGCGTTTGCACCATACATCAACTCAACTTGATAGCAGCAGCCGTGTTGATCTTGTGTGGGATGTCTACTTACCAGGCAGCTTGAAAGCCACAACTAGGCAGAAGAGGGGGAAAGGGGTGCAGAGGCGAATATTCCCATCTGCCATGATGCCAAAGAACTGGAAGGATTCCCTAAGGGTTGATGACGATAAAACAGAACTATTCTGTTTACTGTCATAGGAAATTGTATGTAAGCCTATTGAAGGTGACAATATAATCTACGCAACCAAAGGAAAAGACGTCCTCACTTCTTGAGCTCAATCAGACCTCAACAGCCTTGCTGGATGCTCACATGAAGCAGCAGACACCTGCCTACTGCTACATGTGGCACATGCTGTATGCCAGGGGAAGGAGGTCGCCATCACACAGTTGACAATGATGCTGTCATTCTTGTTGTGGCCTTGACACCGAGGATTAAGCCTGATGAGCTGTAAGTCGCCCTCGGCACAGGGTCGATTTTTTGCTAGATAGCTGTTCACGAGGTGGTTAGCACAATAAATCCAAGGAACGCTTCTTCCCTCCGTCTTTTGCACGCCTCTCCAGGATGTGACAGTCTCTGCCTTTTCTGGACAAGGGAAGAAGACTGCTTGGGAAACCTGGCAATCTATGCCTGAGGTCATTAATGCATATGAAGAGCTCGCGCTCCTGCCGGCAGATATCAGTGAGCAATGTATAGCACTAAAAGAGTGCTTTGTGGTCCTCATGTCCAAACCAATGACACAGCTGAAATCAATGATGCAAGAAAGCAGCTCTTCAGACATTAATCCAGAACACTGGAGAACATACCTCCAACACAGACAACACTCAAGTAACGTGTGAAACGGGCTTGTTACCAGGCCAACAGCGAGAACCATGCTTTTGACCAGATCCCCAAGCTGCCAGATCTGTCTGAGTGGGGTTGGAGGAAATAACCAACAGAGTGGCAGCCACTGTGGACCATGCTCCCAGAAGCCTCAAAGGCATGTTATGAGCTAATCCACTGTGGCTGCAAGAAGGGGTACACTGGCCGCTGGAAGTGTACTAAGGCAGCATTTAGGTGCAATGCACTGTTCTTCCGTTCAAGAGACCAGCAGAACTATTTAGAGTGAAGGATTTGTTTCTATGCCATACAGCCATTGATAAGGTGGTTGCATTTGTGAAATTCCAAGAAAATTGGGTCCGAGAACTGGAATAATGTTGCACATGTAAAATCGTGGATAAACATCTTTTGAGGCCACTGAACCAATATCATTGTCTATGTTGCCAATATTATTGTCTAACTTCACCTCTGGAGAGCCTCTGATGAGTTGTCATCTGAAAAGCATTGTGTATTGCGTTGTAATTACGGTGTGCGGTGGTGCTGGCCACTCGGAAGGCGGGCTCGGACCTACTCTACGGTCTCCCTTCCAACCTATCGCCTTTGCCTGTCACTGTCTATACCCACTCCCTTAATTTGTCAAACCCCAATTTAGCCCCAACTTTTTTTTTGTTGTTGTTTTTATTTTTACTTCCCCACTATAAATCGTCCCCTAACCCCCTTTATCGTCCTTGTTCGGCTAACCTATCCTGTCTACTAGCCTACTCCCAACCCCTACGTTCCCTTCCCGGAGGGGAATAAGGGAGAGCTAGCGTCCTGTGTCGAGGCCCAACTCAAGCCTCAGGATGGGCTCCCCAGACTTCAGCGATCTAACCCAAAGTGGGTCCAGCGGCCCACAACGAGAGCGAAGGGATGGATGGTACGGAGGGGTACATCTCCTAATCTACCCTAACATTTAACTGTTAAACTACCCCGGAGCTTTCAACAAGCGCCTCTCGCTTAAACTATTGGTTCTAACAACCCAGATTCCCATCGCCTGTGTTGGTGTCCTCTCAAATTTCGGGCCTCGCCCCCCAATTTTCTTTCCGTGCCCTCACACGGTCTCATGGCTGGGACGCGTGGCTCCCCTTGGCAGGCACGACCCTCTGCTGATTCCCCTACGATGGCACCCCCGGGCACTACACTGCCTCCGAGCCTACCAGCTCCCTAAACACCGGGGAGTGCCCCCCATGGCACCTCCCTGAAATGCACACGTGGCAGGCTGGCTTCCTGGGCCCCTTTCCGAGGGTCACCCGTGCCCACAACACTGCCCACGCGGCTAATGGCGCCCCGGGCCCCCGCACCAAGCAGACGCACCCGTGCCCACTACGCTATCCCGGCCCCCCATGGGCCCTTGGCCTACTACGGCCGACTAGCCTGGTGCCTGGGGTACCCACTCAGCGATACTCACCTTTCGCAGCCACGCTCCCAGCCTGTCAACAGGGCTCCTGCACCCCTCCAAATGGGTTTCGAGCCTACACTCCCACCAACAACAAAACGACCTCCATTTTTCAATTTGACTAACCCCCTAACTCACTCTACACTGACCCCGGGGTCCCTTGGGCGGGAGTCACTCCTCTCCCCAATCACTCATCGCACCATGCATTCCCCATTCCCTCCACACACACAGACCCGCTGGCCTCACTCACTCACCAAGCACAACACAACTCACCAACTCTTCAACACACACGCTGCTTAACTCTGCCATCCTTCTAACTACCTCCCCTAACTCGTGCTCCCACGTCGTCTCTTAAACTATAGCACGTTCCATTTAACACTACGTAGCTAAGCTACGTCCCCTCTACACACTCACAAGTCAGTCACTGTCTTCTAAATCAAAAGAAATCCATTCCCCAACCTAAATCTGGCTACAATCCCTCTAACTAATCCATTCCATGGGCCCCATGAGGACTTACCCCATGGAGCCGGTCTAACTAAGCTAACCCTTCCCCCTAACTAGTTTCATCCTGTTCCCAGGTAAGGGGGTCTTCCACACCTTGCCCGGGAATCCTGTGCACCCGAAAGTGAGGCTTGCTTTTTTTTTTTTTTTGCACATGCGCAGCACCAGCGCGGAAACTCACAGCTCGCGCACTTTGCACCTGCCCGTGACGTCATGCAGCTGCACGTGTACCTCGTCCCTCCTTGGACAGTACCATCCGGCAGGGATACCCCTCCTGCCGGATTCCAACCCCACGTGCAGCCATGACGTCACCGTGCGCATAAAAAAAAAACACAAGTCCCACGTCTCGAGGGGTGCCCCGCCCGTTGGAGCTTAACACACCCGCTCGCGTGGAGAACCCGTCCGGTCCAAATCTGTTTACCTGCCTAAACTTTGTCCATCCGCGGGATCGGCAAATCCACTGCGTGCGTTTCCGGACCGGGACTTCACTCCCGCAAGCGAGCACGTGGGGGCCTCGTGCGTTGCACAGCACGGACCTCGCGCTCGCTGCTGGGTGAACCTGGCATGGTCCCCGAAACAGCTACAGCCGCTACCCGGCTTTCGTCCCTCTGTCGCCGTCGTCGTCTCCATTCCACCCACGCACATCTGCGTGTCACGACGCTCACACTCCACTCCATTGCACTCACACCGGGAGACGCGGCTGCGTGCTCCCGCATGCCAACCATCATCTCCCTCACATACCGCTCTCTCACACACACGGTCTCCCTCACACTCGGCCGTTCACTCACGCATGCCACCTCCCTCGCACACGTGGCTCCACTCACTCGCGGCCTTCCACTCACTCGTGCCATTTCCCTCACACAAACCACACCACTCACACACGCGGGGGCACTCACCCGCGGTGTCTCACTTCCACAAGGCGTGCTGGGAAGCACGCCCTTCGGCACACTTGCCACCACACCACTCACACACGGGGTCGCTTCCACACACGGGGACGCACTCACACCTTGCACCACACACACCGGGACAACCACACTGGGGATTCGTGTCCCCACAAGGGTCTCCGGGGCCTCTATACCCCCCAAGCTTTCCGTGCACCTGTCCACAGCACTTCTCCCCTCGAACTCGCAAAGCACGACCGAACCCACCTGGTCGTGACTCGCCTCAAGGGGGCATACTCCCTCCCCTCGTTCCTGGAGGAGGCCATCCAACTGCTCACACTGGGTCTTTACCCAGTCCGCCAGCTTCCCCTCATGGTCCTCCCCTACCTCCGTGTGTGTATGTACGTCTCTAACCTTGTCATTATCATGCAGTCTCTCCTCTATTTTTTCTGTCTCCCGTGTCTCTATACATTTTCTCTCCTTGTTCCTTATTTCTGTCTCTTCCTGGTTCCTTTTTCCTTCCCATCTGAGTCGTTCTTTCTCTCTGAGCCCCATTCGCTGTTCGTTCTCCCTCCGGAGCTCCTCAATCTCCGTTGACTCGAATCTCGCTCTCCGTTTTAGTTGTTCAATTTCACACTCATATAGTTGTTGTTTTCTCTCCCACTGTTCCTCCTGCTCTTTGTTTTCCAATCTCATTGTTTCTTTCAATTGGCTCATTTCCTTCCAGTGTTTCATTCGCTGTTCTCTCACTACTCTTCCTCGTTTCCTCTCCTGTCCTTCCTTCTCCAGTTTCACGGTTTTCTTCATTTGGTTCATCTCCATTTTGTGTTTCATTCGCTGCTGTCTCATTACTCTTCCTTGTTTCCTCTCCTGTCTTTCCTTATCCAGTTTCATGGTTTTCTTCATTTGGTTCATCTTCATTTTGTGTTTCATTCGCTGCTGTCTCATTACTCTTCCTTGTTTCCTCTCCTGTCTTTCCTTATCCAGTTTCATGGTTTGCTTCATTTGGTTCATCTCCATTTTGTGTTTCATTCGCTGCTGTCTCATTACTCTTCCTTGTTCCCTCTCCTGTCCTTCCTTCTCCAGTTTCATGGTTTGCTTCATTTGGTTCATCTCCATTTTGTGTTTCATTCGCTGCTGTCTCATTACTCTTCCTTGTTTCCTCTCCTGTCTTTCCTTATCTAGTTTCACGGTTTTCTTCATTTGGTTCATCTCCATTTTGTGTTTCATTCGCTGCTGTCTCATTACTCTTCCTTGTTTCCTCTCCTGTCTTTCCTTATCCAGTTTCATGGTTTTCTTCATTTGGTTCATCTCCATTTTGTGTTTCATTCGCTGCTCTCTCATTACTCTTCCTTGTTTCCTCTCCTGTCTTTCCTTATCCAGTTTCACGGTTTTCTTCATTTGGTTCATCTCCATTTTGTGTTTCATTCGCTGCTGTCTCATTACTCTTCCTTGTTTCCTCTCCTGTCTTTCATTATCCAGTTTCACGGTTTTCTTCATTTGGTTCATCTCCATTTTGTGTTTCATTCGCTGCTGTCTCATTACTCTTCCTTGTTTCCTCTCCTGTCTTTCCTTATCCAGTTTCATGGTTTTCTTCATTTGGTTCATCTCCATTTTGTGTTTCATTCGCTGCTCTCTCATTACTCTTCCTTGTTTCCTCTCCTGTCTTTCCTTATCCAGTTTCATGGTTTGCTTAATTTGGTTCATCTCCATTTTGTGTTTCATTCGCTGTTCTTTGTCTATCTCCTTGTGCCTCAGCCTCAGCTTTTCTTTCAATTGGTCAACCTCAGATTCATGTTCTTTTTGTTTTCTATTCCATTGTTCCTCTCGTTCTTCACTCTCCGATCTCATTGTGTCCTTCAATCTCCTGATTTCTCCTTCCAGCTTCATTCCTTGCTCCTTCAACTTCTCCTCGTATTCCAACCTATTTTTTTCCTTTTGTCGTTCAGTTTGAAATTCATACTCTTTCAGTTTTTTATTCCACTGTCTCTCTTGTTCCTCGTTCTGCAATGTCATCGTTTCCTTTAATTGATGGATTTCTTTCTCCTGTCTCATTCGTTCTTCCTTCATTACTCTTTCTTGTTCCTCATTCTTTAGTCTGGCCTTCGCTTCCAGCTGTTCGATCAGTACAGTGTGGTTTCTTAAAGTTTCATTTTCCGTTCTCTTCCTTTCCTCTTTTAACACTCTCAGTTCGTTTTGTAGTTCCCTCTCTTTGTTTTGGTGTTTCTGTAACTCAGAAACTTTCTTTTCCAATTCCTTTCTCATCTCCGCACACTCCGACTTTGCTTTGGCTTCTAATTGTTCAATCTGCTCAGTGTGGTTCCTTAATGTTTCATTTTCCGTTCTCTTCCTTTCCTCTTTTAACACTATCAGTTCTTTTGGTAATTCCCCCTCTTTGTTTTGGTGTTTCTGTAATTCAGAAGCTTCCTTTTCTAATTATTTTCTCATCTCTGCACCCTCCGACCTTGCTTTGGCTTCGAACTGTTCTTCCGTCTTGCCCTTGTGGTTTTCTACCCGTCTTCCCAGTTCCTCTGTCTCCGTTTTTACCTCCAGTCCCAGCTTATCAACTCTCTTCGTCATGTCTTGAAATCTTTTCTCACAATCCACCGTTACGACCTTCAATCCCTCCTTTGTCTCCTCCTGGCTTTCTTTTAATTTTTCTAATACCTTTACCTCGTGTCTCGTCTCACACGTCTCCCGAATTATTTTCTCACCCGCCCCGACCACGGGCCTGACAGCCGTTGCACTCCCTCCCAGCTCGTTCATTCCCACACGTGGCATCGTCATTATGCCCGCCTGAAGATATTGGCCCATTTGCCGCATATCACCCTGCATCTCTTTCATTCTGTTCGTGTCTCCAACCATTTTGTTTTCCATCTGTTGGGCATTCGTATCCATTTTTTTGTTCATGCCTCTCATTCCGTTTCTCAACTGTCGTGCAGCTGTTTGTATTTCTGTCAACATGGCGAATAGCTGGGCCACGTCGGGTGCGCTTGGGTGAGCCGTTTCGGCAGGGATCGGGGAAGGGTTTTGGTGGAGAGGGGGAGGGGAGGTGTCATACACCGCGGCCGCCGCCGCACCTATTTCGGGCTCTGGTTTCAGTTGGGCGAGTTCGTCCTGTACAACCAACATTTCCTGCACAGGGATTTCATCCTGGACCATGGATTCTACATTACTATTACACATACCTAATCCACCCGGCACCCGCTCACCTTGAGACGCCATCTTATTTCTCGTAAAGGGTTAATTTGAATCGCTCGTAATTTGGAGGGAATCGGGGGTCGCTCGTCTCACCCCTGGACCGATTCCCGTGAATTTAGCTGGAAACAGGAGAGCCCGTTTTTCCGCTCTCCGACACCAGTGCCGCGAGGAGGGGGGTGAGTTTGTATCCCACTCCTGACACCAGTGTTGCGAATTCGCGCCCGCCGGCGTGCGAGCGGCCACGTAACTCGAATCGCGGCACGTCGCCCACCGGACGGACAATTCCGTCGTGACCCTCCCGGACTAACGCCGGGAACCAGTCACGGGTGGGCCTTTCGGCCTCACCACGATCATGCCAATCGGCCCCCCGCGTGGGATAGGGTTGTTCGCCAAATTCGACCTACCTAAGTACCCACATGGAGGGTAGACCGGGCGATCGCACCTCGCCGCAGGTCGACTTCGGACATGGGCCACTTTAAGCGACCCGTTCCGTACTATCGGGATAACCGAGCGGTGTTATCGTCAACCTCGACGGTTCCGATTAATTATTGGGCGTATTTAGCCGACGACCAACCCTTTACGTGAAGTAAGATGGAGATTCAATTAAAGAAAAGACGAAGCGAAACGGGAAAAACAGTTCAACATAATTCACATTTATTCCGCGGCAAACGGAAAGCACACATATACAATTACAACAATTATGCACCAAAAGCAAATGTAAAAGAAACACAACAATTATGCACCAAAAGCAAATGCAACAAAAGAAACACAATGCAGATCTACTACCGACTACGCGAACACACGGCAACACTTACACAGTTTTACTTTACAGACGGCGCTGACAACACATATACTCAAAAGCAAAAGAAAAGGGGCCAACCTCAACTACAAGGGGGCAGACGTGGTCTGTGGGCGCGAGACCGCGTCGAGCCTACCCGTCTTGTGATGAGCCGCAAAATGGCGGCGGTGCCCCGACTCCGCGCTCCTCCGCAGGCCTCGCTGGCACTGCCTGGAATGGGGTGGGAACGGGGCCCCCCTTTTCGCACTATCTCAGCGCGGGGGGGGCCAGGGGGGGGTTGTTGATGCTCTGGGGAAAGAGGATAGCTGGCTTGCTTGGGTCCCGCGACGAGCGACTCCACTGCGCCCTCGACCGCGTTCCCGGCTTCTCCTCTCTGCAGCTCCCCGACAGACTCCGAACCCCGACAGACCGACTCTCCTTCAGACCCGTCTTGACTGCTGCTGCCACACTTCGCCGCCGCCACAACGCGCCCGAGCCCGAAACAGAAACTCTCTACTCCAACTCGAGCCCGAAACAGAAACTCTTCTCCAACTCGAGCCTGAAACAGAAACTCTTCTCTCTCTCGAGCCCGAAACAAACTCTTCTCTCCCCGAGCCCAAAACAGAAACTCTTCTCTCCAACTTGATTCGCCCAATGCTCGGCGCTTTATAGTCAGCAGGAGAAACCATCTACAGATTTTTGGATCAGGATCGGCTCGGGGGCGGAGCCACGCTCGCCCATTGGACGGAGGAAAAGTGGGCGTGAATCATTCCTGATCCTCAAATTTGCATATATCGATTCTACTCCGACGCGCCTGGAGGCGGGGCCAAATCGCCCCGCGCTTGCTGATAGGATGGAACAGAAGTGGGCGTGAATCATTCCTGATCCGACTTCCCCGGAAAGGCCGCCTTTTGCACCCGCTGCTCGGCGCGCGCCCTGTACGAGTCCAGGATCGGTGCCCACAAGCGGTGCGGGAATGGCGGCAGAAGGAGGAGAGGTGAAGGTGGTGGAGGGTTTATTGTGGTGGTCCCTGGCCACGGTGATGCTTGGAATGGCGGTGATGCGATGATTGCGAGAGCGAGTTGTGACGGTAAAGGTCGTGGCTGTTGGCGTTGTTGTTTTTGTGAAGCGGCGTTGCGGTTGGTGGTTGTTGTGTGATTGCGGTTGAGACGTGGTTGGCTCAAAATAAAGATAGAACAGAAAAACGGCTATCTTAAAGGGTCGCAGCCCGAATGAATGACATTTATTCCCTCTAAACAACGGGTTTGGGCCTAACTACACATGTACTTACAGAGATATCTCACCTACGGGACCTGAATGGTGGTTTGCGAATTTCCTCAACCACAACAATACATATATACATACATATATATATATATATATATATATATATATATATATATATATATATATATATATATATATATATATATATATGTTGTCAGGGTGCCGGGGTCTGCCGCCAACCGACTGTTCTGACGGAGCCGCAGGTCGAGTCGGCCCGACCGATCGCCCGGAATATAGAATGCCGCCCGGATAAGTCCGAGTGATGGGTCCTTGAACAAGAACCGAAATACGCCAATTGGCAGATCACGTGGGGTTAGGGTCGATTGCCAATGTTCAATGTACCTAAATACCCACGTGATCCAACTACCGGGGTATTCCACCCTCGAGGGAACTCGTACGGAACAAACCGCCGAGGCGAGCCTGTCCCGTGCGTGAATCCGAGCGGCTTAATCGCCGAGAACCGTCGGTCCAAATGTCCCCCTTTTACAGCAAAGCAACGGCTTTCGAACTACCAACACACAAAATTCTCAGTCAATGAAAGAATCGACGCGACGAGCTGAAAACATTTAACAATTGGGGTATTTATTAATAATAATGGGGAACAAGGGAAGCACGTAAGAGCAGAACTATACCGACTTTACGAAATGCGATGCAAACATTTACAGCACACAATGCACTTAATAATTTCCTACTTATTAGACGGGCCCATGGACACACGTACACACACACACACACACACCCCAGAAATGGTGGCAGAGGCCTTTAATAATGAGCTCCAGCTCGGAGGACAGGTGAGCTGAAACCCAGAGCCTATCTCGAACCTCTCCACCTCGTGTGGTCTTCAAGTTGTTCGGACCCGGGCTCCAGCGAGAGCGAGCTGGATCCAATCGCCGTGAGCCGCGATCCTTACCGAGCTCCCGCGAATCCTCCGGCGCTTCTCAACACATGCTGGTGAGACGAGGCGCCGATCCTTCCCGTCGATGCGTCGCTTCCCCGAGGAACCACCTCCAGGAAGAGGCTGACGAGTCACACCAAGCCCGGAACCAAACGGAGAACAAAGAGCTCCAGGAACCAAGAAGAAGAAGAAGCCACCATTCGCAGCTCGAGCCGAGCAACCGGCTCGACTTTCTTCCAAAACAAAGCAGCTCTCCAAGAAGTCTACCGAGCCAAGCAGAAGCCGAAGGCCCACTGAACCACCAAAGCAAATAGCCTTCAAAAAGCCTCCTCCTGAGCCAGGCCACAGCCGAAGCTCACTGAGCCAGCCGAAGCAAAAAGCTTCCGAAGGCCTCAACCCTAACCCAAGCCAAACAGGACCCGAAGGTCTGCTGAACGACTACCCTCAACTCCTTTCTCCAACTCAGCACACGAACCAAGAAAGGATCTCCTCTTTATCCTTCTCCGCCCCGCTCCCCCGCACCCGGCGTGACTCATGCCCTCGTGATCCATCCCCCGCTCAACCACGGGTGGGAGGGAGTTGTTGACATCATGAATCACGGGATGGCAGGGTTCTTCTTCCTCTTCGCAGAAGAGGGGGAGGGACGTCTCCATTGTTTCGTTCTCTAACTATTAAATCGATCCGCAGCGTATCTAATCGTTTTCAAAACATTTAAACAAAGTAAGGTGAGCGATATAGGGAACAAGCACTTATCGACATAGCTGACTCAAGGAACCTGTATGTTGCGTGCAATCGAATTCCAAATTCGTAACAATATATATATATATATATATATATATATATATATATATATATATATATATATATATATATATATATATATATATATATATATTTTTTTTTTTCAGGAATGACAGCTCAACTTGCTGATGTTTCACTCGATACATACATACATATACAGGTAGTGGACAAAAAAATGGAAATACCTGGGTAAATGAGGTACACCAAGTACAGTATATTGAAAGCAATGGTTTCATGTGTTAATGAAGCAAATAGCATCCCAGAATGCTTAGGTCATGCGTAATAATGCTGTACATTCCTCGTTGCCTATACTTTGTTAGCATGGCTGCAAGATAAGTCATCAGCGACTGAAAGAGGGGTGATTGTTTGGGAAAGTTTGGCAGGAGCTTCAGTGACAATGACAGTTGAATTTGTGGATGTTTCACGAGCTATGGTGTCTTAAGTGATGTTGGCATGGAACTCCGAGAGAAAGCCATCATTAGCAAAGGGCAACAGTGGGCGGAAGCACATACTACTCCAGGACCATTATATTCGTGCATTAATTTGAAGTGCAAGGCAAAGCAGGCGAGCAACTGCAGATCAATTTACTATAAACTTCAACCTGGGGTGCGAGCAGCCGTTTTCATCAAAAACGGTCTGCCAAAACATCCACAGAGTGGGATACCATTGTGGGGTTTCAGTGCACAAACCTCTCATCACACCTGGCAATGAATGTTTGTGAGCCCAATGGTGCAAAGAACACAGGAAATGGACTACCGAGCAGTGGACAAATGTGATATGGTCAGAAGAATCATCCTTCACCATGTTCTCACCATACGGATGGGTGCACATGTGGTGCCAACCTGAAGAACTCTACAACACTAAGTGCTTGGTTCCTAAAGTGAAGGGTTCTTGTGGTTCTGTAATATTGTGGGGTGCATTTTCCTGGCATGGTTTGGGTGCAGTCATTCCCTGAGAAGGCAAGGTGAATGACAATCACTATTTAATGGTACCGAGTGATCATCTTCACCCCATGTTGCAGTATTTCTTTCCTGTGGGGAGGGTATCTTCCAGGATGACAATGCCTCCATCGACAGAGCACATGTGCTCACCCAATGGTTTGAAGAACATGACACTGATGTCATCCATATGTCACAGCCTTCTCAATAAGCAGATCTGAACCCAACTGAGCATTTATGGGATATTCTGGAATGATTCCTGAGACAGCATTTTCCACCTGCATCAAACAGGAATGAGTTGATTGACTTTCTCGTGAAAGAATGGTGCCATGTCCCTCCTGCAGAATTCCAGACACTGGTGCACTTTATGCCATGGCACATACAGGTCGAACTGGCCGCACGTAGTCTCCCAACACCCCATCAAGTGATTTTATATTGTGTTTCAATTTTTTTTGTCCACTATCGAATATTTAAAGCTGAGCTCGTGTCTGTGGGTCTGTGTCTGTCTGTCTGTCAGTCATAACACCCATTCTACAAGGCACGCCCTTCAGCCATCCAGAAATCGCCACCATAATTTTTTCTCCATGTAACTCAGATTGTTTTAAAGGCCTCATGAACATTTGAAGACTGAACAACACATTATCATTAAATGAAGATACCGTTTTGAGGAAAGAAAAAGTAACATTTGGATTAAAGTAACATTAGAGGGAGAGAAGGTGGAAACAAAAGTATGTGGAAAAGCACCTATGTGATGTGAATGAGTGCTAGAACATGGTAAGAGCAAATATGGGGGCCCCACCAGGTAAGGTGCATGTGCATGAGAGATACGAGTGTGTGGCAGGTGAGTTTTATGAGCGAAAAGGCGATGGCAGAGAAAAAGCAAAGCTGTGGGGAAGACAGATTTGTTATGATCAGGGATGAATTGGTTCCTTCGGACCAATCCTTGGGCAGTGAACTGAGTTGGGGGTAATTAGGCTGGCATTCAGAAAGAATATGACACTAATCACTGACAATGGGCCAAAGTTTGGGGGGTATTTCTAACCCAATTTGGCTTTGTGAGTGGACTGAATGCATGTGGAGAAGGAGAGAGTATGGTTCGCTGGTGTCTGCGCAAGGTGGAGTCGGTGTGAGAAACTGCATCAGCTCCGAGAGCCAAGAAGGAAAGGTAGGGGCCACTTTGGGTCATTCTAATGGGCCCAGGGCACATGTAGAAATAGGAGAGTATTTCTGACATCGTTGAGATGGTAGGTAGGTATGGGTGAGATCAGGTGGTGAAGACAGAAGGGAAGTCGGTGGAAAGGCAGCATATGACTCACGGGGAATTACACGAGTGTGTGAATGGTCACATACTAAATTAGAGTGTGAATGTCAGTTTGTTTGATATGTGAATGAAATGTGGTGAAGAGGTAGTGGCATCGAGTGTGGACACTGGATAGCTCAGACCAAAGTCGTATCATCTTAGTTAAAGCAATTTGACACCTGTTTAGACCTGGTCACGTTCAGGCATGCCATTTGTAAGAAGTTTGAGGAGAAGGCTGGGAAAAAGTGTTAAAATGTAATGAAGTTGGGAGCGTGGTGGTTCAGTGGTGAGAGAAGTCGTAAAGAGGAAAGGATATGGTGTCGACTCGCGCAGAAAGTTTTGAGAGGGGTGGGGGTTGTGGCAAATGTATATGCCAAGAGGGTATAAGTTAAGGAAATTGTGAAGCAAGCCATGAGGACCCAAGATAATGAGGTGATAAAGGATCACAGCATAGTGAAGAGGAATTAAAGAAGTACCAAGGGACAGAACCATGTGTTAAGCTAGTAAAATGGTTTTCCACCCCTCGGGTTGCAATTCGAAGTTGGGTTTTGTTGTTCATGAGGCGGTGAAGACTCAAATGTAGAAACCACCCACTTATTATGGCATGGATTTTATGGAGATGCAGAGTGAAAAAGTAAATTAAACTTAAAGAGTGCCACATCCGGATTTCAAACTGAACGCATGTGACAAGTATGTTAATCGGGGGTTAAATTTACTTATATTGATTATATTTGCTCATCATTATAAAAAGGTTTATTAACAAATACTGAGCTTGCAGTTTTGAATTGGTCAGTTTGCAAGATAACACCCTCCTTTACCCATTCCAGTGCATCACCTGATTGTTGAATGGGCTACTACAGTGACTTTTGTCAGAAACTTTAATGAGCCGGAAGACCTTTCCTTGGTCCACATATCTATCAGCTCTTTGATAGAGTTAATAACGTCATGCACCCTTCTCAAGTAGGGACAGGAAGATTGAGCTGATTGGCCCCTTTGATATCACGTCCACAATCATCACCACAAAAAAGTCCCCGCTTCCCACCAACCTCACCATTGCTGCCAAGACATTTTCTATGAAGATGATTTTTGACCTGGATGAACTAATATGGACGTGGGATTGACCCACTGCTATGAGTATTGCGACAAGATTTCTGCTACAAACTCTGATGAGCATGGCACTGCCCAATGCCATGATTTTTTTTTTTTGTGTGCATAGTCGAGGTTCGTGGAAGAGCAAGTACAAATGCTGAAAGGATCAGGTCATAACAAGATGCAAAAGGAGCAGTAGAGAGAGGAGGGGGGGTGAGAGGTGGTGGTGGTGGGGGGGGGGTAACGAGAGTAAAAAAGATCATGGTTTCGGATTGGAGAGAATATGAGATGGTGGTGGACTGCTGTCTTGAAGACCTAAAAGGGAGAATGAAATTGTAGACAATGTGGAACTCCAACCTTGACAGGGAGAGGAGATGAAAGGATTCCGTTGAGAGTCACGAGTTGGCTACGAGAGTGGAGTGAGTCAGTAAGCTATGTGTGGAGTTGGCCTTTGATGACACAGGTCGATAGTTTGGAGAGGAAGCCAAGATGCCAGACTGTAGCAAAAGAACGAGATATGTCTGGAGAGATGATCCTGATGTCAAGTCTGACATTGAGGGCCTCCATCCATTGTTGGGTGAGTAGAAGCAGCATGTCCAGGGTAGAGTGACCTGGTCTAAAACCAAATTGGTGATCTGATGAGGTTATTTAAGAAAAGGAAGGTTTTCATATAATCTGTGATGATGGATTCCATAACCTTGCTGATGATTGGAAGTAAGCTAATGGATCTGTCATTAAGGGGATCAGTTTTTGCACCGTTTTATGTAATGCAGTGATATTGGCTGATTTCCAAACAGATGGAAGATGACGTAGGGCAAATTATGGGTTGGAAAGGGCAGAAAGAGGATGTGCAAGACCAGCAGAGCAGATATTTAGGCCACGTGGGTTGATGCCATCCGATCCAGTTGCAGAGTCAGAGTCAAAGTTTGAAAGAACCTTCTCAAGTGCAAAAGACACAGAGTCCAGGAGCAGTTGGGTACACCAGGGAAGGATGGGTACCGAGAGTGAGGGGTTCGGTCCACAAGATTTGGAAGCAAACACAGAATTGAGGCATTCGGCCTTCTCATGAGTGAAGTCGGCTGTTATGCCATTTGAAGAGAATGAAAGGATGGAAGGTCGGCACACTCCACCAATCGAAAGTTTTCCCAGAGATTGAAAGAACTACTTTCATAACCCTTCAGAATCCATCAGGAAGTTCCATCCAATAAATCATATTCACTGAAGAACGACAGGACCATCGATAGAATTATATCATTTTACTACTCCAGCCTTTATAAAAACCGTGGCCATTAAAGAAGTAAGAGTCTTTGTAAAACTGCCGCAGACAATTCCTCATCTTTTAAGATTAATTATCCACAGGTAATTATGGTATTAAACAATCAACAGTTCCAAAAACAGCTTCTTATCCTCTGTAGAAACTTTTTCAATTCAACGATCTCATCACCCAACCACTACATAAAACACTCGGCCCAATGGGAAATTTAACATTCAAATAATTCATCAAATCTATTTACTGTTGAAACAATGGACACAAGGGAGACATAAAAATATAAACATTTCAATACCAAACAATGCAATTAACACGAGTTGCTTTTATACACAACACCATTATATGCACTGAACTTTGTAAACATCTAATTTTATTGTGAATTTAATGATTTTATTATAAATTTTATGATGAATTGTGAAATTAATTATTTTATTATGAAATTAATTTTGAATTAAGAATTTAATTCAATAATTTTATTATGAATTGAGTTCAAAGCCCCTGTTGGGCTGTTGAATTAACACCAGGTTAGGGTTAAGGTGGCTGACTTAAGATCCTGGGGGTCTTGAGTGGGTCTTGAGTTCAAGCCCCTGTTGGGCTGTTGAATTAACACCAGGTGAGGTTGACTCAGCCTGTCATCTTTATGAGGTTGGCAAAATGAGCACCAGCTTACTGGTAACAGGGGTACCTGCATCATTGGCACAGCTGTGTCCCCACCAAATGATGCAGCTAAGAAGCCACAGGCTGCATACAAATAAATAAAAAATTCACCTCATTTACATCTTCTATTCTATCCCCATTCTTCAAAATATTTATGAACATATGCTGCAAATCATTAGGAGGCTGGAAGAAGAGCATTGAGGTAGCATTTGTGCTTTTGACCTGTCTTTTAGTCGAAGTTAAATTCTCCAACAGGCTATAACCTCTTACTGCCGCAGTGCTTAACAGGCAGGGCAGAATGACGATGGGTGTGCTGCCATAAGATGGAGGGTAAGATGGGTGTCTCAACTTCTCATATTTGCTTGTGGACATATATCTCATAGAGGTTTTTCACAACAGTAGACCATTGTTTGCTGCAACCTGGCAAAATTCCTGTTCTCACCTACAAAGCGCGACACAGCCACGCTCCTCCCAATGATGCAAACCAGCAAACCCGTGCTACACACAAAATAATGATGGTCAATGTTAATCAGACTCAGTGGTGTAATGGTAAAGGTCATCTGCTGTGAGTCTGGGAGTTCGGCGGTTTGAACCCGACCTGACTGAGTCATACCAAACACTTAAAACTTAAAAAAGTACGTGTCGTTTCCTTGATTTATATTCAACATTGAAAAAGGACACAGCGTGGACAAACAACGATAGGTTGGTAAACTTTGCACAAGATTGTTGGGCTTACTGGCATCCTTCTTCTTTGAAGTTCCTTGCAAGGGAATTTATATAATAAACATGTTCCATGTGTACATATATGTGTTTGTAATGAATGTCTGCCATAAAGACTGCAGTGTCATGTGCAAGGTCACGTCAAGGGACATACCAATGGCCTTGCAAGGTAGTTCCACCACACTTTCTACCTCCCCAACTGTGTGTCCTTCTGGCTCTTGAATAAACACAGGTTGTTCTGGGGAGGCAGAGTGATACAATATTCATAAAAGATCAGGTCTCATTCAAGATTGCCTAAGGTCACTGTAAAGAGAGAAGATGGACGAACACAGAGTGAGGCACAAAAACTCACCGGTGATGGTGAGGTGAGCAAATGCAGAGGCTGAGGGCACCCGGCTTCCACGTAAAAGAGCCCGACATTCGTAAGACCCACCATGGACTGAAGTGAGAGTGGGGAGAGACAATCGACGGCCCCAGGATGAGACACCTTCCATAACTTTTCGACTTCCCCGCCACCATTCCAGGGTGAGAAGATCAATCGGGCTAAAGCAAGAATGTGATGGGAGGTGTGAGTTAGGGAAAGAAAGGTTTATGAAGACAGCAATTTAGAAAAACGATGATTCGAAGAAATGATGACAAACAGAAGAGAGATAATGAGAAAAATTGTGAGTAAAGGTTGCTGGAAATAGAAAGATGCTGATGAAAGATTAAAAAGGGTGTGTTGAGGATGTGCGAGTTGAATGAGGGATGCGCAAAGTGTGGTAGTGTGGTGAAAATTACAGTAAAGAAATGAAAGGCACATTGCACAAGGGATAAGTGCAATGTGAGAAAGAAGGTAAGAATGGGGGAAGTTAGGGTTGGGTTGGGGAAGGGTGGCAAGCGGACATTACACGGTCATATGTCATTGCACTGGGTCATAAGAGGGTTGTGGAGATTGGGATGACGGTGTGGAGGGACTTTTGGAATAAAAAGAATTGGTAACACTGATGGGGGAAGATGTGAAATTGAAAAGGCTCCAATGATCATTTAGGAGTGAGGAAAATATATCATGCAAAGACTTGTCATGCACCCAAGACACCAGGCAAAACCCCTTCGGCTCACAAATTAGTGGTTGTGTCAAGCCTGTTATTCAGGACTTCATGCAAAAAGTGACGGACATTAAGTGAAGGTGTGTTTGGGGTGAGATGGGCGGCATGATGTGTTCTGCAAGATCTTGAACTCCTTATGCCACTGAACAAACGAGCTGTCACGTCAAACAGGGTTACTGCCAGCAGCACAAGCTGTGGAGCCCAGGTCGAATAACTCCTCACTGACCTCAAGCTACTTTGTGCATCACAAGCAGCTGGTTTGGAATGGAAGGATCATGTGTTTATCTGTACATGTGCAATGACCTCTGTGCCATCTTGTTTTTTCACCCACCGCTCTCTTATTCATAATTATCTCTCATTTGCACACCATCACTGCTCCCACAACAGGGAAGCTTTCCTGCCAGGCTTGGCCTAATTTTCGATGGGTGACTGGCTCTTTGCCCCTGTCTTAATTAGATGGCTGTTTTTCACAACCCCATTCATCCTGACTTTCACCCTCCAGTTCCTCATTACTTTTCAAATGGTTATTTTCTCAGTGAGTGAGTGAGTGAGTGAGTTAGTGAGTGAATGGTTATAATGTATACATTAAAACACATATTCACAGTGCCTTCAGAAGGTATTCACACCCCTCGACTTTTGTCAAATTTTGCTGTGTTACAGCATGAATATAAAAAAGATTTGATTTAAAATTTTTGTTTCCGATCGACACAAAATACCCCACAATGATAAAATGAAAACATGTTTTTAGAAATTTTTACAAATTAATTAAAAATGAAAAGCTGAAATGTCTCGAGTCAAAAGTGATCAGCCCCCTTAATATGACACTCCAAATTGAGCTCAAAGTACTCATCCCCCTCCAATTTTCAAATTTTGATGCCACCTGAGCTGATTACCTTTGCCACTGAAGGTGAAGGAGGTTATGTTTTCAGCCCTTCCTGTTTTTTACTTACGAAATCTAAAGATTTCGTAAGTATATTGATGACTTCCGTCCTCTGTTTGTGTGTGTGTTTGTGTGTTTGTAGGCACGATAACTCGAGAATGGAAGAAGCTACCAATGTCAAATTACACCACGTGATTCAGGAGGGTGATGGCTAGCGCTGATTAGATTTTGGACAAAATCGGTCAACGGTCAAGGTCACAGTGAGGTCAAATATTCGATTTTGATGGTTTGGTACAGAATCATCGTAGAAACTTCTGGTTTGCATTGCTACCTTCTCTAGAGACAGCTTTTCTTAGACAAGGTCAGAGGTCAAGTTGACGATTTCGTAAGTACCAGTCTATGACTGCTTGTTACTTATGAAATCTAAAGATTTTGTAAGTATATTGATGACTTCCGTCCTTTGTTTATGTGTTTGTGTGTTTGTTTGTTGGCACGATAACTCGAGAACGGAGAAGCTACCAATGTCAAATTACACTATGTGATTCAGGAGGGTGATGGCTGGTGTTAATTAGATTTTGGTCAAAATCGGTCAAAGGTCAAGGTCACAGTGAGGTCAAACATAATTCCGTAAATTCATGTGGAGAAATGGAGTATTTTTGCTTCGGCCGACGTTACGAGTTTGTTTTAACTTCAATTTTAATTTTGTCTTCGGTTTTTAGCGATCGCTTAGGACGCTTAACACCCGGTTGTCGAAATTCTGGTAAAAATCGGATGTTTTGGAGACGTTTTAAAATTGTATTAAAAATATTTCACTCGCCGCATCACGGCTCATCACGTGGTTCAGTGCGCTCGAGCAGACGCGTCGTTGAGTCACATAAAGATTTTGTGTGTGTGCGCTGACGGTGTTTTCGATAAAGATGGTGTTTAAAAGTCATTTTTTTAATCCCAATAAAGGTTATTGTCGCATGCCTGACTCGCTAAGTCATCGGATTATGTAAAGATTGTTGGTGGATGGCCGAATATTACGGTTTTGTGACTTTGATAAAATAATATTAAATAATTGCATGGAGAAATGGAGATTTTTGCTTCGATCGACATTACGATTTTTGATGGTTTGGTACAGAATTATCGTAGAAACTTCTGGTTTGCTTCGCTACCTTCTCGAGAGACAGCTTTTATTAGACAAGGTCAGAGGTCAAGTTGACGATTTCCTCAGTACCAGTCTATGACTGCTTGTTTGTCTGTTTATTTGTGTGCAAGATATCTCAAAAAGTTTTGGACAGATTCGGATGAAACTTCGTGGACAGGTTGGGTGTGTGGCAAAGATGAATTGATTCGATGTTGGTGAAGATCTGAATCGGAATCTGGATCTGGATATGAGAATTATTTAATTTAAAAGTGATTTTTCACTATGGACAGATTGGGCCAAAAATGATATATAGCATGATGTTTCAAAAATGTAATTGGCCCGATATGTTCTCATGGATCAGGCATTGGCAAAAACCCCAAAAATTTGCATGGCGGAGGTATACGCTCTAACAAATGCCCTCCTAGTTGCATGATGCTGTCAAATCAAACTATATATATATATATATATATATATATATATATATATATATATATATATATATATATATATATATATATATATATATATATATATATATATATATATATAGCCTTCACAAACTACTCCAAAATGAAAAGCTAAAAATATGTAGACAAAATGTGAATAAGTCAGTTTAACAGAGAAAATCAGATGATTCTCCGTTTCATAATTATTTAAACCCTTTCCTAAATGAACCATACATCACTTCAGGAGCAAAGTATTTGCTTGAAAAACCACAAATAAGTGTAATAGGTTTCATCTGTAGGTAATCAGTGCTTTAACTTAAAATTTAAGCTTCCCCACTTATCAAAGGAGTTTTAAGGTCCAACTCACTTGGTTAACAAACAAGGCAAACATGAAGACCAAGGAGCTTTCCAAAGAAGTCAGACATAAAGTGGTGGAGAAGCACTGTTCAGGAGAGGGTTATAAGAAGATTTCAGTCACTTATTATCCCTTTGAGGATGGTAAAATACATCATTAAGAAGTGTAAGACATACCACCCAGACTCCATCCAGATCAGGTCATTCATCCAAACTCAGCAACCGGGCAAGCAGGAAAATGGTTCAGGATGTCACTATAAATCCAACAATGACTGAAAGATCTTCAAGGCTCTCTGTCTGAGATGGTGAGTTAGTGTTCATCAATCAACAATATCCTGTTCCCTTCACAAAGCTGGCCTCTATGATCAGATTGTAAGAAAGAAGCCATGATTGAAAAAGACATCTAAAAGTTTGTAGGGAGTTTGTGAAAAAGCTTCATAATAAAACTGCAGGCAGGTGGCGAAAGCTTTTGTGGTCAAACAAGACAAAAATTGAACTTATTTGTATAAATTCAAAGCGTTACATATGGCGCAAGCCTAACACTGCACATTATCAAGTCAACACCATCCCCACTGTCAAGCATGGTGGTGGCAGCATCATGTTTATGAGGCTGCTTATCATCAGCAGTGACTGGAAAGCTTGTCAGGATAGAAGGGACAATGGACAGTCCAGAGTACAGGAGAACCCTTGATGAAAACCTGCTTGAGTCAGCCATGAATCTGAAACTGGTAGGAGATTCACATTTCAGCAGGACAATGATCCAAAGCACGAAGATAAATCCACACTGGAGTGGCTGAATAAGAACAAAATACATGTTCTTAAGTGGCCTCGTCAAAGTCCTGACTTGAACTCAATTGGACATTAATGGCGAGACTTGAAGTTTGCAGTCCATCGACGATTCCCATCAGACTTGGCAGAACTAGAGCAATTTTCACATGAAGGAGTAAAGATGTCACCATCTCTCTGTGCAAAGCTGGTAGAGACCTACTCTTAAAGTCTCATAGCACTCATCGCTGTAAAAGGTGTTTCCACCAAGTACTGACCTCAGGGGCTGAATACTTTTACAACCAGTGAATTTTGATTTGTACATGTTTTTTGCACGTAATCCTGACATGTAACCTGCTTCGGCTGTAACAGTATTTGTTTGATCTCTTCAGTTATGAATGAAAAAGTTCATTTGGAAAATTTGTCTTGATGTAATTTGCAATTCATCTCAATGTGGCATTATTGGTCAGGGGTAAAAACTTTTGCAGGCCACTGTATGGTGATTTATATTGTCACCATGAAAATTGGCTGGGTGTTGTTGGTACCTCTCTCACCAGCCATTGCACTTGAGGAAAGGACTTCTGTGACTCCATGAGTAGTGTCAAAAGGGAGGGTTTGATGCAGTAATGTGTCCCATTTCTCAAAAGTCACAATATTCACTCGCTTACGCTCACTCATATTTCTCGTTTTCAAACTGGAACACATTGCTTCGTCAAACACCTCCCTTTCGACATTACTCCCCTGCGGGGGGCTGGGGCTTTAACCACATTGAGACCACATGGCTGAGGATGAGAGAAGTGATGTGCTGTATGTCGTACTTCCATTTCTGCTGCACTCCGGTGCGAAATGTAAAAAAATATTTCCACGTAAAAAAATATGTAAACTTAAAAATTAGGAGGCGTAAATAGAAAAGCCTTCGATATTTTGTCTATTGAGTTAAGTCGAAAAGACGTAAATAGAATGAGTTTAAATGGAGGACCAAGTATACATATATGTGTGTGTGTGTGTGTGTATGTGTATATATATATATATATATATATATATATATATATATATATATATATATATATATATATATATATATATATATATATATATATATATATATATATATATATATATATATATATATATATATATATATACATATATATATATATATATATATATATACATATATATACATATACACACATATACATATATATACACACATATACATATATATACACACATATACATATATATACATATATATATATATATACACACATATATATATATATATATACACACATATATATATATATATATACACACATATATATATATATATATACACACATATATATATATATATATATATATATATATATATATACACACATATATATATATATATATATATATATATATACACACATATATATATATATATATATATATATATATACACACATATATATATATATATATATATATATATATATATATATATATATATATATATATATATACACACACATATACATATATATATACACACACATACACATATACATATATATATACACACACATATACATATACATATATATATACACACACATATACATATACATATATATATACACACACATATACATATATATATACACACATATATATATATATATATATATATATATATATATATATATATATACACACATATATATATATATATATATATATATATATATATATATATATATATATATATATATATATATATATATATATATATATATACATATATATATATATATATATATATATATATATATACACATGTGCTTAAATCAAGAAGGGCACTCGGTAGAGTGCGTACCATCACCCCATCATGCCTGATCCACGAGAACATATCTGTCCCAATATATTTTTGAGATATTGTGTGATATATTTCGTTTTCGAGCAGAATCTTTCAGTGGTGAAGAATCACTGTAAAATTCTAGTATTTGGATCTGGATTCAGATTTTCACCAAAATTGAATTAGCTCTTCCTTGTCACACTCCCAACCTATGCACCAAATTTCATCCGAATCTGTCCACAACTTTTTGAGATATTCTGCTATATATCGGTTTAGCCCCATCTCTCAATGGTGAAGAATCAATGAAAAAATTATCATATCCGGATCCGGATCTTCACCAGAATTGAATCATTTCTTCCTTGTCATACACCCAACATGTCCACCAATGTTCATACGAATCAGTCCAGAAGTTTTTGAGATATCCTGTACACAAACAAACAAACAAGCAGTCATAGACTGGTACTTACGAAATCGTCAACTTGACCTGTCACCTTATCTAATAAAAGCTGTCTCTAGAGAAGGTAGCGACGCAAACCACAAGTTTCTACGATGATTCTGTACCAAACCTCTCATAAAACATCCGATTTTTACCAGAATTTCGACAACCGAGTGTTAAGCATACTTAACTGTTACCAAAATTGAAGACAGGATTGAAATTGACTTTAAAACGAGCGCGTAATGCCATGTGTTACAATCCCCCTCATTAGCATAATCTTCAGTTCAGCCTCAGATGCGACACCCGACAGAAATCTCATAAAACATCCGATTTTTACCAGAATTTCGACAACCGAGTATTAAGCATACTTAACCGTTACCAAAAGTGAAGACAGGATTGAAATTGACTTACAAAAAATACCCCCGAGCGGGAGTGCTGGTCATCTCTGCCAGAGGTCGAAAGTAAGTAACTCTGTGCCAGACTGGAATAGGGGCAGTTCCTAAAGTACGTACGCTCTACTTCCAGGTTTCAAATCCACCCACCCCCTCTGTATGTGGGCTCGTGACTAACCACCCACCCCCCTCTGAATGTAGGCTAGTGACCACCCACCCACCCCCCTCTGTATGTAGGCTAGTGACCACCCACCCCCCTCTGTATGCAGGCTGGTGACCACCCACCCACCCCCTCATACATCACTAATCACTTGCAAAGCCAGCAGTTCCTTATGAACCGATGTTTGTAAGTCATGACGATGCAGTCCCTTGCGGTGTAATTTACCTTTTTCTTTTAATATCACAGCACGTCATTTCTGAAAATAAAAGTACAAATTGACATTCAAGATAATGTTAATGTCATAAATGAAAGCAAGTGTGCATATAAACTTGTGTTCCATTGTTTTTGTTAAATCTGACAAAAGCTTCAAATATAATATTTGTCTCGGAGAGTTCCGGTTCTTAATTTAATACTTTTTTTTTGTATTTACTTTATGAACGGCCCGCACGGGGAATCAGAGTGAAGTTTGAAGGGCTATAAAATCGCAACGAGAGCAAATTTCAAAAAAATGGTTTGAGTTGTTCTAGATAATTGTCCAGAGTATCTGAATCACTAATAACATTTGATCTCTCTTGATAAATGAGGGAGGAGATACGATTTGAAATCGATGATTTTCGTAACTTTGACAGCCTCGTGACGTTGACCTCGACGTTGGACAACCTTGAAAGTTATATCGTTGTGCATGTCTCATCGACCTCTATCCATTCCACTATTGGTTATTTGTCTCCACTCGTTTTGATTGTGGACGGACGGACGGACGTACGGACAGACTTCGAGACTGTTATTATTAGGTCATCTCTACTGAGATGATAGAGATGACCTAACGAGCGTGTAATGCCGTGTGTTACAATCCCCCTCATTAACATAATCTTCAGTTCAGCCTCAGATACGACACCCGACATAAATACTCATAAAACATCCCATTTTTACCAGAATTTCGACAAACGAGTGTTAAGCATACTTGACCGTTACCAAAAGTGAAAACAGAATTGCGATCCGAGTTAAAACGAACTCGTAACATCGACCTAAGCAAAAATCTCCATTTCTCCACGCAATTATTTAATATTATTTTATCAAAGTCACAAAACCGTAATATTCGGCCATCCACCAACAATCTTTACATAATCCGACGGCTTAGCGAGTCAGGCATGTGACGATAACGTTTATTGGGATAAAAAAAATGACTTTTAAACACCATCTTTATCGAAAACACCATCCGCGCGCACACGGAAAACCTTTACATGACTCAACGACGCATCTGCTCAAGCGCGCTGCACCACGTGACGAGCCGTGATGCGGCGAGTGAAATTTTTTTTATACAATCTTAAAACGTCTCCAAACCATCCGATTTTTACCAGAATTTTGACAACCCAGTTTTAAGCGTCCTAAGCGATCGCAAAAACCGAAGACAAAATTAAAATTGAAGTTAAAACGAACTCGTAACGTCGACCAAAGCAAAAATACTCCATTTCTCCACATGAATTTACGGAATTCTGTTTGACCTCACTGTGACCTTGACGTTTGACCGATTTTGACCAAAATCTAATCAGCGCTAGCCATCACCCTCCTGAATCGCGTGGGGGTAATTTGACATTGGTAGCTTCTTCCGTTCTCGAGTTATCGTGCCTACAAACAAACACACAAACAAACAAACAAGCAGTCATAGACTGGTACTTACGAAATCGTCAACTTGACCTCTGACGTTGTCGAATAAAAGCTGTCTCTAGAGAAGGTAGTGATGCAAACCAGAAGTTTCTACGATGATTCTGCACCAAACCATCAAAAATCCAATGTTTGACCTCACTGTGACCTTGACCTTTGAGCGATTTTGACCAAAATCTAATCAGCACTAGCCATCACCATCCTGAATCACATGGTGTAATTTGACATTGGTAGCTTCTTCCGTTCTCGAGTTATCGTGCCTACAAACAAACAAACACACACAAACAAACACAGAGGACGGAAGTCATCAATATACTTACGAAATCTTTAGATTTCGTAAGTAACAAGCAGTCATAGACTGGTACTTACGAAATCATCAACTAGACCTCTGACCTTGTCTAATACAAGCTGTCTCGAGAGAAGGTAGCGACGCAAAGCAGAAGTTTTTAGGATGATTCTGTACCAAACTATCAAAAATCGAATGTTTGACCTCACTGTGACCTTCACCTTTGACCGATTTTGACCAAAATCTAATCAGTGCCAGCCATCACCCTCCTGAATCACTTGGTGTAATTTGACATTGGTAGCTTCTTCCGTTCTCGAGTTATCGTGCCTACAAGCAAACACACAAACATACACAGAAACAAACACACAAACAGAGGATGGAAGTCATCAATATACTTACGAAATCTTTAGATTTCGTAAGTAACAAAGACAGAAAGGGGTGAAAACATAACCTCCTTCACCTTTGGTAGCATGGGTAAAAATACAGTTCACAATGCTCTATATGGATCCGATGTCATGTTTAATTGTCGGTATTTATGGAGTGCAGTCACACAAAACAAATACTGCAGATATTATTTGACTCTCATTGTCCCCGATCTCTGCTGACCGGGCATTGGCCACACACTCGAGGGTGGCCCCTTCTGTGCCGAAGCGCACACTCATGTTTCTGGGAGCCACCACAATCTCTGGAGCAACAGGGTCTGCTGGACTTGAGGCATCTGAGGAGGCAGGTGGATGGAATGGAAAGACAATCGAGCAATTCGGTCTAAATTTGATTGATCAAATGAATAATCATTATGATTACATCAAAAGCAATGTGTTGTATTTACTGAGATCCAAGAGCAAGGCATTCACTTATATAGTTTCCAAATGAAGTGAATTAACAAAATGACGAAAATAAGTAGCACAATGTGTGGTGATGTTATGCAATCGATGTTTGCAATTCTGAACCATTTTATGTCTTTCACTAAATGCTTGGGTGAATTGTTGAATTTTTCTTGATATTTCTGATCAGTGAAGGCAACTCGAGCATTCTTTAATTGTCATATCGAGTCAATGAATGTATGTGCATATGATGGTGAGTGAGTGAGTGAGTGAGTGAGTGAGTGAGTAAGGCTAACCCTCGACATCCAACTCCAATTCTTGGCTAGTTTTGTTCTCTCCATTTCTTTCATTCACAGCCTGCACTCGGTACCGCCCAGCATCAGCGGCCGCCGTTGCCAGGACAACCAGCTGGTTCTCCATAGTAACAGCACTGTGGAGGGAGAAGGGAGGGGTCTCTGTACCTTCTTGTGAAGATCTGGGATGAGAGGTTTCGTAACATAGTCAAAGAAATAGAATCACGTGACTCCCTTATATTGAAGGTCTCCTTTCCTATCCTCAAAAAGTGTGCTCTTTCTTTCAGAAAGTCACTGTCAACCTCTGAGTTCGTTTATGAATCCACCAAAGATTTATGTTTCATAAAGCAACAATGTTTTTTGTCATCCAAGGTACCACTAGATAATGTAACTCAGTTACTAGAGGTATGCAATTTTCTGTGATAGGCATTTTCACCAAACAGCTGCAAGTATGCGATGAATTTCAATAAATTCAACTCCCTCTCTCATCAAAAACTGCTATTTTTCATTGCCTTCATCGGACACTGTTTGTACCAGTTGTATTGGTGATTGCACATGTTGGTGCAACGGGAGGACATTCAGGATCCACATGCTCCAGATGTGCCAAGTTGAGAGATAATACATTGTCTTTATCTGTAACTGTAACTATTAACAGTCGTATAACTTCAGATTGACCGACCTGTTTAGCATTCCGATCTGGACTGATGGCTTAAGATGTTGGGATTCTGGGTTTATATGGACCTCACATACTAACTACGATATTGGTAATTCTGAGAAAAGTAGAATGATATCTTCTTGGTCTTTGTCCTGCATGTGAACTAGTTTTTCTCACTACATTGAAGCTTGCATTTATTTGCAACGATTAATTTTTTAATCATAATTGTATTTTTGTTTTTTTTCACACGTTCACCTTATACGGAATTGCCAACTCATTTTTGATCATTTTGAATTTATGTGAAAGTGAATGAACGAAACGACCTATGACAAATAACTCTGGGCTTTAATAAATGACAGCCAATAAGAGAAAACGAGGTCACTGACGAAGGTCTAAGTATCAGCCGCACCGCACTTTCCATGGTGGTTAACCATATACATTTATAGGTTTCAGTTGACAAAATGTTTGTTTAACTTGTCTGCTGACAGGGCGCGACACTAGCCTTCACGAGCATTCGTATTCCATTTTATGAAACGACTGTCTGATAGGATCGGGCAGAGGTACTCACTAGCCTTTCAGCTGCCTCGTATGGGTTCGATTCTCGACACGACAATAAACAGTTAGATTGGTGCTTCGCAAGCAGAGTGTTGCATCAAACAGTGTGCAGTCCGTTGGGTAGGCCATTACACTGCATACTAGTCTGCTGGATAAGCTGTTGGACATTAAAGATGCCATGATGTCTTTTGAAAAGAGTAGGCTCTACCATTGCCAAAAGCACCCTGGCCAAATTCAAATTCCTGGCCTAACTAGCTTTACAAAGTCTAACCCCTGAGTTGATGCTCTCTCCTTCCCTTCCCATCACCAACTATGCACAAATGCCCCATTGCAGGGCCTAAAACATGGCTGTGATAAGTAAATATACAAGCTGTTTCAAAAGTCCTGAATCAAAGGAAATATTTTAAATTCCTTTTTTGAAACGATGCCTTTCAGGTGGATAGGACGTTGTGGACCAATATAATGGCTCCCATGTCATCCAGATTGAGCGCCACTTGACTTTTTTGGGGGGGGGCTTATATGGTATAAGCCAAAATCCCATGGTACGTGGTCCCATGGTATAAGCCAAAATCAGTGGCTTATACCATGGGACCACGTACTATTGAAGATATAAAGAATAAAATAAATAAAAAAATGTGCTAAAATTCATGTGTAAATGTTAAGAAACGTTCAAAGAAACCTACATACAAGAATTTTTTATGTGTATGCATGTAAGTGGCTTGCAATTTGAGCAATCTTACTATAATGGAACAAACGTGGATGTCACAGAACTCCACAATTGACATGTGGTGGAAATAGCGCCACCTTTGGTGGTAGCCAGTATGACAAATCATCTTAATAAATGTTATGACAGATTATAGAGTGTGAGAATATAAGACCCGTCGCTTCGCTGATGGAAATAACAATCTTTGCTGTGATGGCGAATCAATAGGGCAAGAAGAAAATGCATTCCTGCGAGTGCGGGAAGAACCAGCTTCGCAAGTTAGTGTTTGCAGTTTCGCCACGTGTGCCGGTGTACCCATTAAAAAAAAATTCATCACAAACCTTCCCGGGAGTTCCCTGAATCCACCGTAGTTCGATTTATTGAAATCCGTTAATCCGTTCTCAAATTATAACACAACAGACAAACAGACAGGCCAATATATATATACATATACATGATATGTTGTGATCAATAAAATTTATTTCAAAATTTACAGAAATTATATTTGCAAGAGTGTTCCGAAGCACATTGCCCACCAAAGGTGTGCCCAGAAGTGTACTCTCGCCCTCCGGGTGCCCGCTCATTATTAAAATACATTTTTGTAAAATAAATATCCCTGTGATTTCAGCCTTTTGAAACACCCTGTATCATGAGGAATATTGATATGAATAACAGCATGTCGTGTTTTGCTATACGTTGCCCGATATAAAAAGGTGTGAAAGTTTAAAATTCACGGTTCTCCATCGTATTGGTTATGGTGCTGTCAGTTAGTGCACTACAACATGGTGTACAATAGATGCTGTGTGAAAATGTGTCACAGCAAGTCATACATGCGAGCTGAAGGAGATATTTTCTGGCCTTCATGGAACCATGTAACTTGTGGCTGTGGGTAGCTCGGAATGTGTGGTGGAGTCAGCACCGCTGCCTGACCTTGCCACACGCCCTGCCGCCGCCTACCACCATCAAAGTTGCCCATATCTGCACATGTGGGAGAAAGAGGAACCAAAACAAAATGGAGGACAAAAACCAGCTGCATTTGTACACACCTCTGCTTTTAAGATGCACTTATTATTATTATTATTGTTATTATTATTATTTTTATTATTTCGTAGGCATCTTGTGGCTCCTGGCTTCATCATTGCTGGGAGCACAGCTGTGTTGCTGATGTAGTGCCCCCTGTTACCAGTAAGCTGGTATTCATTTTGCCCACCTCAGAAGGATGACAGGCTGAGATAACCCACCTGGTGCTATTTAACAGCACACTAGGGACTCAAACTCAAGATCCCAAGATCTTAAGCCAGCCACCTTAACCGTTATGCTAACACCAGGCTTTCAAGATGCATTGTAGTAAGATTAATGCAGCAGTAGATTTATAAATCAATGATTACAAATTTTGAAATAACTCCCGACACAAGTCATGGTAAAACTTTTGCTTTCATCTTTTGATAATTATGTAACCTTGAAAGCATTGAGTAAAAATTGACCAAATGAATGAGTGAGCAAATAAGTGATGTCATAAATCGAACTCACATGCAACATGGATCTCTGTTGGTCTCTGCATAAGTGCTCCTGCACGATTCCGGACCACACATTGATATGAGCCTGCATGGGAGCGATCCAGCGACGGAATAACAAACCTGCAGTAAATAAGGAGGGGGAATGTTTGAATGATGTGGATGCAGAATATTTGATCTTTATTGCCTTTTTCCATTTTCTCAGACTACACAACTCTGTGTCAAACACCATTGTGTTTTACAACAAATACCTACAAGGTTACCTTCATGTAATAGGATTTTATAATAAACTGGCAGGGGTACCTGCATTGCCTGGTGCTGTTCTATCATGTTGGCATTTTGAAGAAATCAATAATTTTTTTTTTGTGGTTGGCCTAAAACACTTCCCTGCATGTACCCACTAAGGAATGGGGTCAGGGATCATTTAACATGAATTTTTCCATAGCAACAAAGATTTAAGCATGAAAGAGCGATTAAATGTTATTTGTGGTCCCAAACACTCCCCGACACTCACTGTTGAACCACTGAAAGTTTGACGAAGATCCATTCAGCCATCTCTGATTTTTTTTTTTAAAGGCGACCCACACAGAGACAGACAGATGAACATCTCTCTTATAGTAGAGATTTTAAAAAGTTTATGAATGAAAAGCCTTAAAAGAGTGAAAATTGTGTTAAAAATATTCGGGAGAAAAACTTGTATTTTTAGGGAAATTCTGATTCCAATGTATCATATTCTTTGACAGAGCATCAGTGCTGCCAAAGCAGTTTCTTGGCAAGGATTATCTTGGGTGGTTTGCCATTGTGTTCTCAGCAGTAGTCAAGGCAGTAATTTGGAATTTAGTCATGATAGATCGTGTACTCATTATGAAAGACACCATGGGATCTTTAATGTCCACCAACTAATGCCAGCACACACGAAGCCAGTTTAGTGTCCGTCCGAGGAACGGCACACACCTTGATGAATCGCCCTGCCTGTGAAACCCCGGGACGACAGTTTATAGCTAGAGTGAGATTCAAACCCAGGCTTGACAGCTTAGAGGCAAGCATGCGTACCTCTAGGCTATGCTGCCAGCCCTTTGGGATATTAAGAGAGGGAAATTATGACAACTGACATAACAATCTATAAACTGCATGAAACCATAATTAATCCACACCTACTCGTCATCAGGCTATTTCATGATTTCTCAAATTTCAACCCACGTGTTTTCAAAATAAAGACTCATGGTACAAGCGTTAAAAAAAAACATCACCACAAGTGTTTCCCATTACACAAAGTTGTTTTGCGATTGAAATTTCAGAAGAATATGATGGACATCAACAAAAAAAACAAAATGCAGAGATGAGATGTTATGTCATGGAATACGTAGTATTATGTTGGCGATTCAAGAAAATGTTCTAGTGAAGCAAAATGAATAATGGCACACTCAAACCAGAGAGAGCATTTGGTGTTGGCCATAATACCAGCCCATAGGCTTAATTTTTTTTTAAAGGTACCATGGGATTGTTAACATCTAAAAAGTGCAAGCGGATAGGAGGGATGGCTAAATGTTATCTGTAAACTCGATGGACAGGGATAATGGAATATAAGGATGCCTAGGCTGCTTTAACATTCCCTCTAAAAGAGAGTGTGCCCCATGACACAAATGCTCCACTCACAAAATGAGTCTTCTAACTGGACGTGAAACCTGAAATCGTTCAAATCGGAGGTTAGCACACGATGAGGAACCGCTAACCTGTTGTAAACTGGTGCATGGCAGAATGAAATACATCAAATAATTATATATATATATATATATATATATATATATATATATATATATATATATATATATATATATATATATACATAATATACAGTATATGTACTTTGAGACTTTGAGGTTGAGCAAATATCTTGTCAACGAACAATTGCTGTACTTATTCGCATGAATGCTATCTTGGGAACAGCAACATTCGCCATAATTGCAGGATCTCAATGGAAGTGTGGCCACTCATAATAAACCACTGCTGAGAAAAGGTAACCAAATCAAGGCTGAAATTAGGTCGTCGGCATGTGGTGCGTACGGATGATTCCACTTGGAATTGTTTGGTAACATTCGAGGTCTGTTTGTTCGACGATAGAGTGGAGAACATTTTCATAATGAACACACCTTTAGAGTGAAGCATGGGAGAGGATGAGTGCAGGTTTGAAGCTCAATCACGGTAAACGGTGTTGGTGGTGAGCTAGACACAATTGATGGCATCGTGACTGCTGACAAGTACAGGACGATTCTGATCCGACATGCCTTTCTCTCATGAGCAAAACTCATCAGGTGTGGAATCATTTTCCAGCAAGACTCTCCCTTACAAAATTCCATGACTTCTCACAAATGTTGTCAAATGAGATCTTTAACCATTGTTAGAGCAACAAAGCGCACAATGAAGAACTTTTGGATTAACGCTTTTGTCTCTCCAGTGAAGATGAATGCCAAAGAGTGCTTTCTGACAGTGAAGCTGATATCAACGTTTGCAAATCCATGTAACCATCATTGCACACCACCCAAATTGAATGGCAGGCCATGTTAATGGCCTGTGAAGACTTATTCCAGTCAATCATCGATGGCCACTTATAATGATTATGGACATGCAAGGTATGATATTATTCGTGTTCTGCGCTTCTGCCCGAAAGCAGGTCCAGCACTGCCAAAGCAGTTTATTGACAAAGGTTGTGCTGCGTGATTTGCCGTTGCCTCCCAGTGGTAGTTATGGTAGCAATCTGGAATCTGGCCATGGTGCAGGTGACAGCTCACCTTCTCTTCCTAAAAGGACAACGTTGGCTCTTTAACGTCCACCAACTAATGCCGGCAGATGAAACGTCCAGTTTAACATCCATCCACGGTGTGGCACACATTGATGAATCACTCTGTCTGTGAAACACCGGGATGACAGTTTATAGCTGGGTCGGGATTCAAACCCATACTAAACAGCTTAGAGGTGAGTGTGCACTCCTCTAAGCCATCCTACCAGCCCTGGACATTTGGCGTTAACTAAAACTGAATGAAAACACATGTAGGAAGTGGATGCACTGGCAGTTCGAAAAGCAGCTCACAAGGCTTTTTTCAATTCATTTATGGCACCAGGGGGCACCAGGACACAGGATGCAGACAGGTTTCAATTATTCAGCCTTTTGACGGTTTGTAAATGGTCATTTCTGTCAGGCAGGTTCTGTCCTTTTCAGCACCAGAATCCGTCTCCACTCTACAGGTCACATGTAGGCACTGCTGATGTGATATTCCAGTGCATACCAACACAGATGGTGAGGTCATGGCAGGCAGAATCTTGTCTGAACTGCCGGCTCAACGAGCATGCAATTAGCTCAGCAAACCGCCTGTTAATTATGCCCAGTTCCAGTGTATTAATTGCTCCTGGAATAAGGGGAAAAAAGATACATTAATGAAAGGGAGAATAATTTCTGAGCCCGAGTTGGCTCCGACTAATTGTCTCTGACTTGGCAATCATTCACAAGGGGTGAGGGATGTGGTATGTTTGAGGAGAGGTGCAGGAAGTGTACACAAGCCAACCGCATGATGCTTTAAAAGTCCAGCAGAAGCAATTTCCCTGACAATTTTTCGAGGCAATTATGTGAAAGCATGGGGGAGAAAAATCCCAATCAGTTCAAGAGTTTGAGAAATGGGGGTGATAACAGGCAAGTGACCCAGTGCAGATGGGAAGAGTAATGAGGAAGCAGAACAGACTGGGCTCAGTCAAAAAAGAATGCTGGAGGGTCAGTTAGTGCATCAGTGAACGTCTTGTAATTTCTAGGAGAGAATGACAAGGGTATGCGAAAGCAATGCCTTAATAAGCTAACTTCGCCGTCCATTGTGAGGTGTTAGAGATCATCAACCTCGATGGAACTTATTGCAATTAGGTATTTGGTGAAGGTTCTGGAGCAGATGGGATTCCACAGAACAGGACAAGTGAGTACAATTAAAGATTGCTTTGCCGTTCTTACCGAACATATGCATTTCAGTGGGGAGAGAGAGAGAGAGAGGGAGAGCAAAACGTGGAAAGTTATACGACAATGGGGATTAATGTGGGAATTGGGAGCATGGTGTGAGGAGGGACAAACGAGCTGCTTGAAATGGCACATTTTTATATCTCTTGTAAGACCGAAAAGGAAGTAGCAGAATACCTGAGTTGGTAATTCATTAGGGCTGGGTGTTAGGTTAAGAGGGATTTATTGTCACAGTACAGAACACTGAGTCACAGGTTTGGATTTTGGGGATAATAAGGCAGGAAAAGCTATCCTACAACTGCCTGTTCAATGCCTGAGACACCAAACAGTTAATTGTTCATTTATCATCAAGATGGCTCTCCAAAAGGAGAAAAACAAAAAAAATAAACAAAGAAAAAAGCATTA